>NW_020209917.1:0-2210 GCF_003070985.1 Temnothorax curvispinosus
GGCGCGGGCTGGTAGTGGTGCTCCCCCACTCCAACAGCACCGTGGTGTTGGGCTTCAAAACTGCCATCACTGGCGACCGCTCGAGGCAGTCTCTCGGGTATAGCCGTGGCGAACACACGTATCACACTCTGTACGATCGGCGTACGCGTTATACTTTACAACCGAGAACTCCCGCGTACTATTGCGTTAAATTACTCGTCTTAACAATAGCGAGGGGCACTTAGTTGCCAAATACAATCGAGTGTTAGCAACAATACGCGAGTTGAAATTCGGATACATTGTTAATTAACGCAAGTGCATATCGAGTATATAACAACCACGGGCATTGGGTCACGCGGATTCGGAATATTGTGCGGACATTATTAATCAGTGTATTTAACAACCGAATACTCGTTCGTTAATTCTGCGCACGAACATTGTATGATAGAGTGATGATCACGGCCGAGTGCGTGATCATAGTATAACAATCACGGGACACAGAGTCTTCTGATCGGAATAATTATCTGGAATAAAAGCATCGTAACGACTAAACTAATAAGCCGGGATACGCAATTTGAACAATTGTGCGACTTTTATTAAATAAAGCGACATCCACACCGAGGCGCGAGATCGTGGTGTGGCATTGTGATGTGAGACACCTTTATAACATTGTGAAACGGCCTGTAGTGTTGAAATGATGATCTGGAATTAAAGATTAATTAATTCTGAAACAAATTCTCCTGATTAATTATAAAAAATTATCAATACTTACCTTCTACTTACCTTGTCCTTCGGCGATGATCCAACGTTGGCCAGCGGCAATCCGGTATGCGATGTAAAGCGAGAATCCGGGGAAGCAGAGCAGCAACAGCAGCGATACATCCGAGGCGGGAACCTGAAAAAAAAAGCGAATTAGTATATAATTAAAACATAATTATCAGGACTTACCCTTATCTGGTATGCGAGGTAAAGCGAGGATCCAGAGACGGGTAACGGCAACGGCGATCCATTCCGGGCGTCGATCTGCAACAAAATTTAAAATAATTAGGATATAATTATTTTATCTTTACTTACCTCTATCTGGTATGCGATGTAAAGCGAGGATCCAGGGATGAGAAGCAGCAACGGTGGATCTATCAGGGACATCCTTCTGAAACAAAGAAATCCTATTAGCGTCTTGCGAACAATCGTGGCGTTGATGCGAACTTACCTTCTCGGTAGTCTAAGGTTAAACCGAGTGGCGACCGTTCGATAGGAATATTATCCGCCGGAATCGGGCTCAACTCGTACCGTCCGGTCACAACCCAACCGTACAAAATGCATTCAATGTACAAATCTGGATGGATGTCGTTCTACAAATTTTTAATGCAAATCAAAGACCTATTAAAGGATTCAAATCCATGTTAATTGTCAGTATGAAATCTACACATGTGTCACAAGATTTTGGGACGTATATAGAAAAAGCAGTAACCGAAGCTACTAAATTTGCATCCATACATTTAAAAAAAATTGAGCTTACTAATAAGAATGGATAAGCGATTATACTTGTTAAAAATTATTATATTATTAGCACAAGAAATACATATAATTGTAATAAAATCATATTTTTATCTTTATCTCTATATAAATGTATGTGTTTGTCCACTATGCAAATCTACAGTTTTGAAATTAAATCAACCTAATTTGATATACTATTTCATGATACTCTAACTTAGACCGTAGACGTATTTTGAGAACCGCATCATTACCGATTTTTTGGGATATCGGTTCTAAAATATTCATAATGTCTGTCTATCTGTCTGACTTATTGCGAACTACTCATTTATTAATGGACCGAATTACTGGAAACTGGTGCCAAAATTTGTTTAACTTTTCAGAAATAATGTACTAATATATAACATTCTTACGGGTGGTGTATGTTTGGACGTTATTCTTAAAAACTTATCAACCAAATCTTAAAGTATTATATATATGAAACAGGGGTAGAAAAACTAAGGAATATAATAGAATTCAAAAAATTGTTAATAATAAAGGTGTTACCGATTTCTGTCTAAAAAAAAATCTACGTGATTGCTCTAATATCCGTAAATTTTGAGATATCGAGCTAATTTTTTTTATAGATAGAGTATCATTAGGAAGGTTGTTATTAAATTCGGTGAGGATCATGGGCGATGCAAAAAAGTTATTGAAAATATGTTTTTATGAATTATATATTGGAGCATATAAGATTA
>NW_020209918.1:0-12118 GCF_003070985.1 Temnothorax curvispinosus
AGAAATTCGTGGGACACGAAAGGCATGGTTGGAGCGAATAGGGTTAATATAAAATACTAATTTTTAATATATTAAATAAGTTTTAATACAAAAATTATTCAATACAAAAATTAGTATTATTAAATATATATTTAAGTTGTTATTAGATATTAAAAATATAATAATAATAAATAATTATATTTATTATTATTATATTAAGAATATTACTTTTATTTTGTCTACAATTTTTTCTATCGAGTTATATCCTCTTGTCCCTGCCTACCCGAATCCCTACCTATACCTACCCGTATTCCAATCTATATAGTTCTATTTATCCATTTTCCTATCTATCCATGTTATATAATATCTAAAACAAAGCTTTAATTTAGTCCGCGACCCGATTTATAAGGGGTCTGATTTGCTGGTTGATTCAGCGGGATACCTGAACGGGATACCTCAAAGTGAAACCGATCACTTGAGATGTAAGAAATGTGAAGGGGATTCTAAGACACGCGCGATTGGGATTTAATAGCAATTTTTCTAATTTCGCACGTATGCGAGAAAATATAGAAAAAGTAGCCCTTTGGGACAAATAAATAAATATATAAAACCATTTTATATGTTTCATCTCATACCTTATTTCATCTCAGTGGTCAATGTTGACCATTTATCTTTATCGTATATCTAGTCTTCTTTCTTCAGGCCAGATTGGACTTACGTTTGTCGCTTCTGGCCATATACAATCTGATCGCATTTCGACCAGATCAAAGGGAAGAAAAAAATTTCTTCCATTGTCGTATCATTATTATTGCCGAAAGATAATATATTACGTTCGATTCGAATTACGCGCGAGTATCAAAAAATAAACAACGAGAAGTTAATTTACAAAAAAAAATTAATTTAAAAAATGACTGCACAAGATTGATCAAAAATATTTCTATTACCGTATTTACTTTTGAAAATATTAATTGTCCATTTCTTTGTGATCCATTCGTTTAATTTGGAATTGTAATCAAGTACAGAAAAAAATTTTACTTTGCGTTCTATGAATATTGCGTTATACGTAAATATCTCAATTATATCCCGCGAAAAATTAAAATTTATAATGTAGACTAAATTAAAAAATTAAAAATGAAAAATTTCTCAAAAAACCGGCCACGAAAACATAAAGATGCGTTATTATGCACGTTGTTCAGGCGGTACGCATCTCGAAAATATATCAAATAAGATATACAGAATAAATGACGTGAGATCCAAGAAAAAGAACTTCCCCAACACGTGGTATTATAATTAATGAATAATCGCGTTGTTAATAATATATGCAAATCTTTATAAAACTTTTGTATCGATATAAATATATCTCGTTATATTTTTTATTTTCTACCAAAATTATTTTTAACATATTCATATACATATATTACTGCATGCAAAATTGAATATATAATTGTATTATACGATTAATTCTAAAATAATTTAAAAAGTTTCAGCGTTTCTCGACAGAATATTTACAATCTCACGTCATATATTACTTGACTGGTATAAAGTCAATTTCTCAATCAAAAATAGATGGATAGGCTACAAAAAATTAGGGTAAAATCAATTAAAATAAACTTTAGTAATTAATAACCATTATATTGCGTTTTCTATGAAATAAATTGCATAATAAAACCAAAATATTTTTTATTCTTTTTATTATACATATATCTATATTCTATATATTGCTTTCTTGCATCGATTTTTATTGTATAATATTTAATCTTGGCTAAGTATATAGGAATAGAAGGGTATAAATAACATAAATTCTAACTAATTAATAATTTTTCCCTATCTACAGACAGTTTTATTTATAACACAATATCTTACTCTTTTCTCTCATGTTCAAGAAAAATAATACAAAAATAATTTTATAAAAGATCTAAATAAAAATTGTATATTTTCAAAATCATTACTTTAATTGTGTGATAATATTACTTTACTTCTTATTTGTTTGTGTTTCTCAAAAATATTTATTACTCTAATTGTAAGTAGAATATTGATCTACGTAACAAAATTTTGAAAATTTAATTTACTGTGTAATTTACTAATTTAAATTTGCGAAATAAAATTCTGATTTGATATAATATTTTCTTTAAGATTTAAAATTTTATTTAAAAATTATTTATACAGAACGCGAAGATTTATCAACGATAATGAGCTCTGTGCAAGGTCTATGCGTGCGAAGTGTGCGAGTATTTCCTCAAGCACAATCGCATAATACATCATTAAATAAACGTAATTAAGTGACCAAGATTGAATATTTGCCATAATTAGTTTTAACCCATCCATTTTAAGGCAACGTATCTACGAGATATAATAAATTTATACTATATAATCTATTGTCATAATTCGACATGTACCAATATATATTTGCTCTGTCTTTGATTAATCGTAGATTCGTTGCCTAAGTAAGAAAAAATTCTGACTCACCAATTAACCCGATGCGCAACAGGCGGAGTTATTCACGTAGCTACGATACTGTAACATACAAACATATAAAATTCAAATTAAAGAAGCGTTCAAAATGATCAATATTTTAAAAGATAATTCTTACGTGCTTCTAATTTGTCTTTAAATAAAAATATTTACTAATACAATTATCTATTTACCGAAAAAGATCTTTACAAGAGTAAAATTTTAGATAAATTCTCTTTTTGTAATTATTTTTAATTTATCGAGATAAAACAATCTAAATAAATGGAAAATAATTATTAATGATGAGAAATGATACTCACCCCAAGGTTGCTCCGTCGGTGCCCGATGTCTCTCTCAGACCTCCTCCTCCTCTCAGGACGTCAGGCTTCCTCCTCTCACCGCACAGGACACTCGCGAGAAACACTCGCGGATAATAAACTACAATCGCGCGCGGACTAATTTCATTAAAAGTCTTTCTCGCGCGATACTGTACGGCACTCCCGTTTAAAAAAGTTCTCTAGTCCGATTACTTGAACGGCACTCCCGAAGCAAACGCGACGAACCGGCTGCGGTTCGTTTATTCAATTAAATCGGCGGACGCGAGGGTACGTTAGCTTCCCCGTCTTTGAATTTTTACCCAAGTAGAAGAAGAGTTTTGCTTGGGTAAATGCGAAGATACTCCTTCCCGCGCGTGGATATTTTCTGTAACATAAAAATAATCGAATTGATTATAGTATATTGTGCACCAAGGGGCGAAAGTAGCACACGATGGGCGCAATAAACTGCGCGCTGATTATTTGTCGGACTTGAAACACAGCTATCGTTGGAACATTAATACCCTTCCCTCCCCGGAATTAAATCTACACGATTTAATTATATAAAAAACTGTAAAGAAATTATTGTGAAAAATATTAATGTTCCAACGATAGCTGTGTTTCAAGTCCGACAAATAATCGGCGCGCAGTTTATTAAGTTGGAATATATGTATATACGTATATACATTTTAATTCGTTACTTCTGTAACTATTAATTTTCTATTTGCCACGTACCGCGCTTGACTCGTATCATCGTCATTAATTTTTAGAATATAATTAAAAAATATAATTTTTGCAAAGAATAAGCATTAATTAGTGAATTTAATATTTACACTACAATTTTGGAATTAAAAGATTGGATTATTTCCTCTATTTTGTATTTTAGATGGTGATTCAGATGTATCTTCAGTCATGATACAGCCAGCAAGCGACACAAATCGACACAAACGTCGTTGTATCTTTCTTTTTTGGCAATGAATAACAAAGACAAAACGACATTTGTGTCGACTTGTCACTTGCTAGAAAGCTTCCTATATATGTTTTAAAATTTGCCCGTTACTTTACTTTCTGCCCTAGGAAGGAAAGTGACCACTTTCGTCCTTGTTTGGCGGGAGGAAAGTAACAACTTTCCTCCCTGGCGTGAAATTGGCCACTTTCGTCCCTCTCTACAAACATGGAAAGTCGAACTTTCCGTGGAGGTGTTGTGAAAAATTATGTTCAAAGCTTAATAAAGACGTTATCGCTATATACTTATTGTCAAGCTTTTTTGGCACACATTAAAATTTTTAGAAACTCTAATAAGAACACCCTGAAGATATAATATAGAATAGTTTTAGAATATTAAAATACATCATAATTAATTAAATTTTAAAGTATTAATAAACAACGAAAGATGCGGAAAAAGAGAAAGAAATAAAATAAAACTAAAATAAGTTTATTAATGCTTTCAGAATATACACTTTTTAAATATCTTCATGGTTTGCGTATCTTAATAGACTGGAAGACTAGATAAGAAAAAGATATTTATATATTGTACATTGTACATAACTGTGTGAAATAAAAATGCATCATTGTCTGTATAAATATAAAACAGGTATAGGAAATACTTATTAATGTTGCATATTAATAATTTTTTTAATAAACTGTCAAATTATATGACATTTATAATTTAAAAGATATTAGAAGAGCAGAACATAAAGAAAAAGTTTCTTTGTGATATGCATATAATACTTAGGCTTAAGTATTATAATTATGTAATAATTAATTTGTTGTTATCAACTAACATGTCAGAATATCGATTGATGATTATAACATACATTATTTAACATCTATTTGCTATGTACAAAGTCTAAGGAAAAAATTAATTAATCAAAAATTATTGTTATCTGTGTAAATATAGTATAAAAATTAGATGACAAATCGTTATGCATTTGTAATTACAATTACGCGCAAACTGATTTGTCATCCACTATTATTGATTATCATAACTCACGTAAAATCTATTTTTATTGTCTAGCAGAAATTGGCTTTTGATTTCTCACGTGCATATATTACATACATCAAATTTATCGACAAATATTAATAAATGGGGTACTGATAACCAATTGTAAATATTACAATATATTTAAATGCTTTAATAAACTGCTTTAAAAAATTATTATGGTTAATTAACTACTCTATTCTAAAGATAATTTTATATGATATACTTATGTATAATATTTTTATACACTTAATTGATAATATTGTACTTTTTTAAATATATTAATATAACTAAGGAATAAATGCATTTAGATATCAAGAAATTTGTGAATATTTTATTACTGTATCTATTATCGTTGCAAATTTAAATTTTTATATATTAATTATAATTGCTAAGAAAAAATATTGTTAATTATTTCCGGTTAAATATAAGTCGACATAAGTCGACTTATATTTTAACATGTTCTGGTTGTAAAATATTTTCTATTTTTTTCCAATTTCTGTATTTTAAAATTAAACTTTTTTATCAAGCAATTCTATTTTATCATGCATATCTAAAATAAGTAATTTATTCTATCGCTTAATAAAGTTCTGTTGCATGTATGTAAATGAGTAATAAATTTATAAAAATTATATGAAACATAAATAAGACATAAATGTAAATACGATATGAGAAAAACCGGAAATAATAAACAATATTTTTTCTTAGCAATTATTAATATATAAAAATTTAAATTCGCAACGATAATAGATACAGTAGTCAAATATTCACAAACTTCTTGATATCTGAATGCATTTATTCAGGTTATTTGGTTATTAATATATTTTCAAAAGTGCAATTATTAGTTAAGGGTATAAGAATATTATAGATATAAGTATATCATATAAATTTGTTGCCTTTTAAAATATGGATAGGTCAAGATAGAGTAGTAATTTAATTCCTTGAATAATTATTATTCGTCGATTTATTGTATGTGCATACAAAGTTGCATAAAATAAAAAAAGCTATAAAATAGAGTTTATTATAATTGATATAATTGATATAATATATATTATTATTAAATTTGTTTGTTTATTGTACGTTTACATGCAACAGAACTTTATTAAGCGATAAAATAAATTATTTGTTTTAGATATGCATAAATTACTTGATAAAAAAGTTAAAATTTTAAAATGCAGAAATTGGAAAAAAATATAAAATATTTTACAACCAGACCATGTTAAAATTTAAGTCTTATATTTTGATAAATTGTTTCAAACTTAATAAAGATATTTTTACATTTCTTGTCAAGCTTTGTATGCACAGATAGGATTACAAGATTTTTAGCAAATATAAAATTATTTAATTTCGAGATTAAGATTGGATATAATTGAGTGCACTTACCAGTGCGATGCAGTGCGATGCAGTGCGACCAGTAATAGAGTTGTACTCGTATGCAACACTAATCTGTAAAATATAAATATATTTAAATAAATATCTAAATTAATATTTTAAATTTCAATATTTTACAAAAATAATTATTACATGCATTTATATAACTTCTTGTTCTTAATCTCTTTTCATAAATTCTTTATCTTTTGTAGTTTTCTGGCTTTTAATTAAATATTTATTTAAAAAATTACGTAACTTTACACAAAATCTTTTTATATAAAAACTTTAAAAAATTTGATAAATAGAATCTTTAATTCTTGCGTATTTATAATTTAAATAATTATAACTTTTTAAATGGTGTAAAATATTACGTGTATGTTGAATTTTATATAAATACTTTATTGAATATTTTAAGCCTCTCAAATGTAAAAAATATGTAATACATTTTATAAGCTATAATGTTACGTTATATTACTATATAATTAGTGCATGGAATACTCGTTGTAATCGTGTGATTCTCGCGAGGAAAACCGTTTAAATTCAGTAACTAATAAAATAAGTAACAAATTGCTCACCTCGTGGTTGCTTCGCAGTCGCTCGACGCCTCCCTGGGCCTCCTCCTCCTTCCTCCGCGGCCGCTCATTTACAGCGCTTGCTAAAACACAATTAACTATTATATGATTGCTGCGTATACGGCACTCCCAACGTCCCGACGTCAATCATTTGCACGACTCAAACTGTATTACATTCGGACGGAAAATCGATGCAGGATTGCAGGAAATGCGTGTGATTTCGCGACAAATCGCCGCGGTGATTAGATTCGCACGTTATAAAGCAGATGAAGCGAGTTAAAGTTATAAGAATAAATATTCGCGGAACGCGATATCCGGAAAATATGAACGTCGCTCTCTTGACTGTTCGCGCGACAGATTCGATCAAACGCATCTCGTAAAATATTTTAAGCAACGTACCGAGCGTCGAATCTACACGTCACGCCAGTGTCAAATATATTAAGACACGATTAAATACGAGACAACTAGGTTCGTCCTGTATGCGCCGTGACGTCACGGCGACGAAAGATTCGAGAGTGACGCTGCTATCTTAACCATGATGCCGCGCGACGAATTTCGATTAAACGCGCATCTCGCGAAATACTCGTTTTATGAAGTCAGCGATGTACCGGTCGAATCTACGTCGTATGCGCGTCAAATACCGGAGGCACGATTGAGTTCAAGCTTATAATGATTGTGCTTACCGATTAATTAAACGTGCCGCGATTAATAGGCCCGTCCTGTACCCGCGACGTTCCGTTCGCGACGACGAGGGATTGGAGAGTGACGTCACGATGCGCCATCTCTCCCGTGATCCCGCGCGATCGATTTCGGCCGAACGAACGCATCGCGAGAAATATTTTTGAGCGATGTACCGAGCGTCGAATCTACGTCGCGCGAGTGTCAAATATTAAGACACGATTGAATATGAAGCTCCCAATAACGATTGCGCTTACCGGTTAAACATGCCACGACGAACGGATCCATGATCCATCCTGTATCCGCGAGACGTTCCGTTCGCGACGACTGGAGATTCGAGAGTGAAGTGAATAGAGTGAGTAGTGACGCCACGCCAACGTCGCCAACTTCATAATGATCCCGCGCGCGACACGACGCGCGCGATCGCCAAGTTCGAATGCCGAATCTATATACACGATAGTTAAATGTTATTATTACAAAGAATTGATGCAGGTTTTTCTTACTAATTAAATGAATTGTGACGCCAGTTTTCCCGAAATCAATTTGTTTCCGTGTCTATCACGTTTTTCTAATAATGACGAAATATTTGAATATGCAACTTTGGTACGTGACACTACGTGAGTCAAATGGATGGCTAATAAAAACGTACAGTTGATCAACTAAAATTATGCAATTGAATTTTATTATTGCATGTACGGTGTACAGTAATTGAACTTATTAATATTGCAAAAATGTATTATGTAAAATTACACAACACGAAAATCATAAGCGCAGCACGGACACGCACCAAGGGGAGAGACTTTATCGACAGTGCCAGAAAATGGATATGCCAAATAGTTCCAACGTTGAAAATGGGTGCGAGTGGCGTTTCGAGCGGTCCATTGTCAAATATAAAACATCATTTCAGGTTAGGTCCCCGTGGTCCAGCAGACAGATATCCACGTAAAAAGATTCTATAACATATCATTTTTTTCATACAAGCAGTAGATTGCACGAGCAACTTCTTATCTACATCTGCTTTGTAGATTGCACCTTGGATGATACTTTAATTACACTGTGAATACGATAATGCAGCCAAATGGAGCCGAGATGCACATTTACATACATGACCATAATTTACCATTGGTTAAAGATAACGTGACCTCAGTGAAGAGATAACATTTACTCCGAATTAATCTGTAACACGAAATTGGTAACCCAACATTTGTAATTACGTATCCACAATAAAGTCAATCTACAATTGTCAATCTACAATTGTCATCAATCTACATCAAATCTACAATTGTCAATTTTTGAAAAATATTTTTTCGAGATTTATAAAGATTTCTATTACAATTGTGAATTTTCGATTTGAATGCCAATTATTGAAAATTTACGATAAATTGACAGCTATACATGCATGCTAATTTAATTTAGATTAAATGTAATAATAAATATTATTTAAAATTTTTTCTAGGGTTTTAGCAGAATTACAGCGTTCCATAAAAATGTTGAACTGTACACATGAATTATATAGCGTCGATCAATAATAATGTGATCTTTGTCCTAAAACAATATGGAGTGCTAATCTAATCTAATCTCTAAATATGAATGCAAAACAATATACAGAAATAGAATTCTCGTCGAGACTTAATATCAGTCAATAGGAATAAAAGACTCGTTTAACAATCATTGCTTTCACTACAAGTTTTTACTGGCAGGATGACGTTTGTACGTATCTGGTGCGCCGTACTGATTCTCTGTGTGACAGTAGAGGCATATGTTAATGTAATAACAAACTGGGATGAAAATAATTTTGTGCCATTTGCAACAAAAGCACCCAAATACGATCCAATTTGGTCTAGTCTAGACAGTCGACCGCTTCCGTCCTGGTACGATGAGGCAAAGTTTGGAATCTTTATTCATTGGGGTGTATTCAGCGTGCCCAGCTTTGGCTCCGAATGGTTTTGAAATCATTGGAAGGGTTGAACATATCTACTATCTTAGTTCTTATATTAAAAAATATTATGGAGAATAATGTGATATCTTATAGAATTCTATAAATGATATTGTAGAGGAGAAAAGAACTACAAAATTTGCCGACTTTATGAGAAAAAGGTATCCTCCAAATTTCACCTATCAAGACTTTGCACGAGACTTCACTGCTGAATTCTTTGATGCTTCTGAGTGGGCAGAATTATTTCAAGCCTCAGGTGCAAAGTATATCATATTGACAAGCAAGCATCATGAAGGATATACACTGTGGCCATCAACGTATTCATTCAGTTGGAATTCTATGGATGTGGGGCCTCAAAAGGATCTTGTTGGTAATGAAGACATATATCTAATAACAATAACATTTTGCATTAAATATAAACATTCTTATACGTATTACTTTTTCTGAAATAGGTGAACTGGCAGAAGCAATTCGAAACAAGACACATATAAAATTCGGCTTGTATCATTCATGGTTTGAATGGTACAATCCTCTCTATGTAACAGACAAAAGAAACAATTTTACAACAGATAGATTCGTCACCCATAAAGTGATGCCAGAATTCCGTGAGCTGATAGAAACGTACAAGCCGGATATAGTTTGGTCAGATGGAGATGGAGAGGCAACGGATACTTATTGGAAATCAAAGGAATTTTAAGCCTGGCTATACAATGAAAGTCCTGTAAAAGATACAGTAGTGGTGAATGATAGATGGGGCATTAATATACCATGCCATCACGGTGGTTTCTTTACATGTGCTGATCGTTTTAATCCTGGTAATTTATTATTATGCTTGTTATAATTAGAATTATCTAAATTATCAAAATGTAAAAGAGAGTATATTAATGGCAATTAATAGATATTATTTAATAACTGATTAAATTGTTATATTAACAATAATTTGCTTTCCAGGTGTACTTCTTCCACATAAGTGGGGAAACTGTATGACTATTGACAAAAAATCCTGGGGATATCGCAGAAACGCTGTTTTATCCGAATACTATACATTGGCTGGATTAGTAAAGGAATTAGTAATTACTGTAAGCTGCGGTGGAAATTTACTGTTGAACGTTGGGCCAACAAAAGATGGTATTATTACACCAATATATGAAGAAAGATTGCGTGGAATGGGTAAACATCTTTTATATCTTATCATATTTTTTATTATAATGTCTTGATCGATTCAGATATCAATTTTCTGATAGTCTTAATGATATACAAGTAAACTTTTTGTTTTAGGCGCTTGGCTAGCAATTAACGGCGAAGCTATTTACAGTACTAAGCCGTGGACAGTACAAAATGATACCTTAACTGGAAGTGTATGGTACACTATAAGTAAAAATGAAAAACAGCTATATGCCTCCATTCTAGAATGGCCTCAATTCTATAATATCTTATCGTTAGGCTCGCTTAAACTTTTGGAGAATTCTCAGATACATCTACTTGGTTATTCGTCAGTAATTCCTGTAAGTGTATTACTACTTTTACCAACCTTTATGTTATAAAAATGGTGATAAAATAATTTTGAACATTTATTTCAGTGGAAACAATCCGATAATAAGCTGGAAATAAGTTTACCTCCTAACGCACACAAAGGACAGCCAGCTTGGGTATTAAAGTTTAAGGAAAATAATCATTGAATGGTTGAAGACACAGTATTTTATATATAGATATAGATTTTCATCAATATATGCATATGTATTTACTGTATACGTATGTAATACATGTACTTACTAAGAATATATTTCGTCTGGTAGACCAGTTTGGAATTAGAATTAAAACTAATTAGAAATGTACTTAAATCATGAAAAATAATAAATCTTTATTAAAGTACTTGGCTGCCATCCCGTGCGTCTTAAAAGTTTGCATAAAAGAATATATGAGAAAACATTTTTCGTTTTATTTTCTCAACTTTAGTTATGGAATAGCGCGCAGACTAGTATTTGAATTTATTTTCAAAATACTTTTGCGAAGCAAGTTATACAATACATAAATATATATTATATGCATTTCATATAAAGAAACTTTCTCTTTTGCTCTTTTTATATCACTTTGTTTTAAAAAATATAAAATTATTGAAAAATATGAATGAAAGAGCTAGAATTAGATTAAATTGGCGCGTTGTAAAAATAAATAAAATTAGCGCGTTCTTTATTAAGTCCTTTACCAAATAAAATTTATTAAGTAGAGAAATTAGAATGCATTATGCCAGTGTAAATATTTCGTGATTTTTTATTTTGATATATTGAAAAAATCTTTGAATATATATTGTTTTTTTTTATGTGTGTGTATGCACCAATTTAGATAACATATAACTCTGGAAGAATGTAAAGGATGTAAAGAACCAGACTTCAAATTTTATTAAAGAAGGGAAAATAAAGAGGAAAGAAGGGAAAATAGAGCACATATATTTTATACAATTAATTCTTATCATGTTTGATAAAAATATCAATTTCTTCTTATTTTATGTAAATACAGAAATATCTTGTTCCAGTCTTCGTCATTATCGTGAATCATGCTGTCACGAACACCATGAAGAGATTCAAATAGAAGTTTCATGTTTTTAAAATGTTAATATTTTATCTATTAAAGAGAGTTCTTTTTTTACGTCCTTTTCTTTGTCATAATTTTTCATTAATTAGGTACCTCAGTATTAAATTCAAAAAATAATTTTATTATAATATATCTGAGACACTATATATTAGCTAAATAAAATTATTAATGTATTATATTTTCATGGTGTTCTTAACCTCTCGAAAATCGTATATATTTGGCAATTATACAGAGAATTCAATAA
>NW_020209919.1:0-1147 GCF_003070985.1 Temnothorax curvispinosus
GGAGGGCATTTATTGGGCCATTCTCGTCCCACCAAATGTTTTTCATAGCAGAATGATATTCAACTGCCTTAGAATCTATCGTCGACATTGGTCTGGTTTTATTGACACATACGATATTTCCTGACAGTCTACAATAAATATAATCTATCTTCATTCAGTTGAACAAATATTTTTATATAATGTATTATGTAGGCTGCGGTCCACTTGACGCTACAAATGCTTTGGAGCGTTCTTCTTCTTCTTCTTTCTTCATTGAAAGAAAAGAGAAGAGGAATGCTTCGAAGCATTTGCAGCGTCAAGTGGACCGCAGCCATAAAGATAAGGTTTTACTACTTTGTGATTTAAAGGTAGAAAACTTTAATTAGTTTAAGGTTGATAACACAATTAGATATAATTATCCTATATATAAAGTATAAATAGCTATCATGATTAATGCTGTAAAACTCTCAAAAGAAAGGGAGTTATTCATGTGAAAAATGTAATTTTATAAAATTTGTGCAAAGACATTTTAACTTATATTTTCAACCTTATATCATAATAATGTTTTATATCTTTGAATGTTTTTTTCAATTTGCTTCTCGAGGATTATTTACATGCCAGTTCCTTTATGTTTAATTGCATGAAGTCCGTAAAAAGTAGATGCAGTTGATGATCGAGACCATTGCCTTGTTGCTGGATTAAAGTGCATGCCACGAATCAATTTTGTTTCGCAGCCATCTGTATGAAAAAAGGAAACGATTAAGAAACTATTACAGAATGTAGAATCACTTATGGATATTTGTTTTAAACTTGTTATAATTATACATATTTTTAACAAAATACTTTTTTAATTTCTTTCTAGAATTAACAACAAGAATAAATCTTTTACAATTCTCCAATATACGTTGAACTTTGTGTGGAGCAATAAATTTATTCCATTGATGATTACCGCGAGGTGCACTTCCAAAAATGTATTCAGCCGCTACAATAGTAGATAGCAAAGATGTTAGAGTTTTGTTTATCGTCGTTATAAAAATCGATTTGCCTGGTTTCACGATTTTCACACATTCCTGTACAAAGTTTTAAAACATTTGGTTTTTATATCGTATATTCATATCTAATAAATCTTATATAACTTTTATTATAATAATGTACTTTTAAAAATATT
>NW_020209920.1:0-2913 GCF_003070985.1 Temnothorax curvispinosus
GCTTAGATCTGTAGGACTTAAATTTAACTTGGCAAAGTCCTCGTTAAGCCACTGTGTACGACGTGTTGTGCTGATTCTCTGTAAAATGTCAATCGATGTTATTAAATGGCCATCCATACATAACATTAATACTGTCACAGAGAAATTCAAAAAAATATCTGGTCTCAAAGATGTTGTTGGTGCTATAGATGGAACATACATTGAAATTCCAGCACCATCTGAAGTATGTTGTTACTTGTGCTTTATTCTTTTTAATCTAATATATTCTTTGAATAATGAAAATATGTATATACATATATTACAGCCAAACACTCAGTGCTATCTAACAAGAAAATGCAGATATGCTATTACCCTACAAGCAATATGTAATACAGATTTATCTTTCACTGATTGTTTCGCTGAATATCCTGGATCTGTGAGTGATATCAGAGTTTTCCGCAATTCAGACTTTTGGCACAATGTCCACAAAAATTATCGTTATTTTTTCCCCAACGAAGAATTTATCATTGGAGATAAAGCTTATCCTATACGCAAATGGTGTTTGACAGCCTATAGAGATAATGGCCATTTGACAGAGGTAAATTGCAGTGGTGAAATACCAATATTACAGCTATAGTAACTTATTATATTTTTATTATATCTTTGTTTGTATAATTACTTTTGTATGTTTATAGATCGAAAATAATTTTAATCATATACTGTCACAAACCAGGCAAACGATAGAACGTGCTTTTGCATTAATTATTAAAAGGCCGCTTTCGGCGCTTGAAATATTTAGACATGGCTAGAATAGATTTAGTACCAGCGACAATTCTAGCTTGTTGCGTTCTCCACAATATATGTTTACAGAATACTGATGACATTGAAAATTATATTTTAGAAGGTAGAGAAAACGATGAAGCTAGAGAGAATTTGGAAAGGAATAAAAATGAGCGGAATGAAGATCATGATGATGAAGGTGTAGCAAGACGCAATTATATTGCAATACATTTATATAGAGGAAGAATATAATGTAATAAATTGTAATAAATTGGTATGTACGTAACTATATACATATATATATGTATATTTTACCGACATGTAATAAACATACATTCTATATACATGTATGTACATACATATACATACATATTTTATCAACATATTAATATGTTTGCAGTCTTTTAAACAATTTAACACATATATAAACTGTTATATTTTTAACCAAACTAACTCTTTTATAGCTTTATTGTTGCAACTTAAAATTACAACTTTTTGTAAATATAACTTATAATATTGCAACAGGTTTCTTTTTCACTAATGTTTGAAATCGAGATTTAAAATAAATACCCTCATTTAACAAAATAAAACATAAATCACAATACTAGCTTTGTATTAGAAAAAAATAAAGTAGACATAACTGACATAAGTGAAATCTAATAAGATATAACTCCAACACAGCAAAAAATCACATACTAACAAAAATTAACTCGTGTATGTTTCTAATCTCACAGATACAAATCTTATTTGAATGAATAAAAATTAATTTGAAATTTTTCAAAAATTTATAACTTGAAAATAAGAAATAAAATTAAAGTGTTTAAACGTAGAAAAAAAAGATAAAAATATTGCTTAAACTATAGTTTTTCCAATAACTTGCTCATTAATTGTTTGTAAGTTTCTACAGCTTCCTTTTGAGATTCCAATCTTTCTCTGTGTCTTCTTTCCTTTTCTTTTTCATTTTTTTTCATATATTCTGTCAACACAGTAATTGTTTTTCTATTTTACTCTTTTTAGGAGGTGGAACTACTACGTTACTGTCTTCATCAGAGTTTTGCTCTTCAACAGTTGAAGGAGATAAAACCTTCTGTGAAAGATTTGATGCAATGGCCACAGGCTGCACACTATGAGATTTTCCACATATATCTCTTCCATGTCATCATAGTACTTGCATTTTTTAAGTGATGCTCCGGACTTGGAATTGTGATCTTTTACTTTAATATAATTTTTTTTTTTAATTTTTCCACTTATTTTCGATTTGTTTTATAGTATACGAGTAACCTTTTTCTTTTAAGCCATCGCCAATTTTTCTCCATACAATTTCATTTCTTATTTTGTCATTCTTGAATAAAGTAAGATGATCCTTGTATAGACAGAAAATAAGCTTAATAGCTGAATTTTGCCATGTACCTGAATGTTCCATTGTAGCTATAACAAAAAATAAATATCAATAATAATAACTTATGATTTTGTATTATGTGTATATATAAAACTCTGTGTGTGTGTGTGTGTGTGTGTGTGTGTGTGTGTGTGTGTGTATATATATATATATATATGCGACATATTTTAGTTTAATTAATATATTTATTAATTTTACCATTATTTGCATCACTCTCAGAAGTTGGAATATTTTCAATATTGGAATTATTTTCTATGGCAGATTCAGACTGGAATTCCAATTGGGATGAATGGGATGAGGTATGTATATTATCACGTACATATTGTAATGCAAAATCATGATCTACAACAAGAAATACTTATAATAAATAGGTTGCCGGCCAATAACGAGCAATGTTAGACGTTAAAATTCAAAATTTATTAATGTAACAATTACAAATGGTACGTTTCGGCAACACTGTGCCTTCCTCAGCCAATTTCAGAAATACTTAATTACATTTTTAGACAAAGACAAAATTAGTTCAATAATTAGTTAGTAAAATTAGTTTAATGAAATACTCTACTACTTAACTTACCATTTCGTATTCTTTTATGCATCTCGGATGTTGTCGTAATATTGTATATTACACCTTCGATTATGTACTGCTGTTCTGTGAGATCCATTTTGTCTATTTTATTCTCTGTAAACGATAATATAAATTTATAATATTATTTGTATATATGTATGATACTGATACTTCAACAATGTTTTAGGAT
>NW_020209921.1:0-1118 GCF_003070985.1 Temnothorax curvispinosus
CTGTTGGACGATATCGGGAAGCTATTCGAAAGAGTTCTTGCTGACCGAATCGTCCAGCACCTGTCCCGGACTGGGCTTGATTTGTCACAGGCCCAGTTTGGCTTCCGGGAGGGCAGATCGACTGTGGATGCAATCTTACGCATTCGGGCCCTCCTGGAGGCCGCGATAGAGGCCGACAGGGTGGTGTTGGGCGTTAGCTTTGATGTAGCTAACGTCTTTAACTTTCTGTCGTGGCCAGTGATAAGGAGGGCGCTAAATCACTACGGCGTCCCTCCTTATCTAAGAGCAGTCATACATGACTACCTCCGGGACAGGAGGCTCTTGTACACCGACCGCAATGGTGTAGTAAGGGTCGGGTTGGTCGTGCGGGAAAGGGGGGGAGTCCACAGGGGTCAGTACTTGGCCCACTTCTGTGAAACTTGGGGTATGACTACCTCCTCCGGATCGCCCTCCTCCCGGGATGTTAGCTAAACGGCTTTGCCGATGATACATTCCTGGGAGTCGAAGGTGATACTTGGGATAAAGCCCGAGCAAAGGCGAATGTCGCAGTGAGGGCAGTGGTGGCTACGATGCGCAAGTTGGGCCTTAGGGTGGCCCCCCCAGAAGACACAGGCTGTGTTTTTCTACGACAAGTCTGCGGGGAAGCCGCCCGTAGCCGATATAAAAGTGGAAGGAACCCGTATCTCCGTGGGGGCCAGCATGAAAGTGCTGGGCCTCTGGTCGGATGGCTTCTGGGGTTTCGGCGAGCACTTTGCTCGCCTAACTCCCAGGGCAAAAGGTGTGGCAAATAGCCTGGCAAGAGCCTCCTGTCCCGGAGGTAGTCATGTATGACAGCTCTTAAATAAGGAGGGACGTCGTGATGATTTAGCGCCCTCCTTATCACTGGCCACGGCAAGGAGTTAAAGGCGTTAGCTACATCAAAACTAACGCCCAACACCACCCTTCGGCCTCCAGGAGAGCCCGAATCCGTAAGATCGCATCCACAGTCGATCTGCCCTCCCGGAAGCCAAACTGGGCCTGTCACAAATCAGGCCCAGTCCGGGACAGGTGCTGGACGATTCGGTCAGCGACAACTCTTTCGAATAGCTTCCCGATATCGTCCAACAGGCATATCGGCC
>NW_020209922.1:0-1773 GCF_003070985.1 Temnothorax curvispinosus
TTTATTTCGAAAAATCCGATGACTTTCAACGGAACTCTTAAAAATGTGACCATTTTGATTGGCATATCCAAAAATGCAACGTTTCTTCTCCTCTTCGTCGATCCTCCTTTGATAAACTTCTCTCTTTCTCTTATTTTATTTTCTTTTTTCAGTCTTCTATCGTTGGATTGTCTACTCTATCGCGATACTTCCTTGAAAAATTTTTCTTGATTCTGTTTTTAACAACATTTTGCTACGATTCTTCTTCCTCCGTCGTTATTCCCTCTGTCTTCTTCCTGGACAAAGTTTTTCAAATTTATCCACCTCAATTTCCATCTTCAATATTTCTTTCATCTGTGTCTTCCGTTTATCCTCTTTACCGTTTCTTCTGTACTTTTTTGATCATGTTTTGATAAACTTCTCTTTCCTTCTTGCTCCATTTTTTTCTACTTCAAGGCTAAACTGATCCACTTTGCAGTAACCGCGTGAGCATTACTTCTAAAGAGGTAGCTTTCTTTTAAAGAAAAATGGAAAAATTCTCATGGACGCCCCCAGCTTCTGGTGAGAAGCTGAGGGTATAGTGCCGGACTTTTACCGGCTAAAACTCCACGGCGGCCTATATACTTAACGATAAGAGGATACCCCATACAGTGCAATAGTAAACTTTACGCCAGTATGACAAGAGATTGGCAATAGATTTGTTTCAATAATAGTATACAGTCGTTTTTAAAATTATTTAGCTTTTGTTTAGTGAAATTATTTTGTTTATTTATTAATATACGCTGGCCTCACAATGCGTGTGAACGTTCTTCCATATAGGTTTCATGTATTTAATGTAGATTTTATATTTCAAATTATTTAAAGTAAATCAATGTGTTGACACTGTTTCTTTTATGGATATTGATACGAGACATTTGTAATGCGTTTAGTTTTTTATGGTTCTGACGAAGGCCAAGTAAGGCACGAAACGTCAATGACTATATACTATTATTGAAATTTTTAAATATAATTTTAACATCTTGTAAATGCTCGAAAATTGGCCGTTTTTAATTATTTAGCTTCTGCTTAGTCGAGTGAGATTATTTTGTTTATTTATTAATATACGCTGACCTCACAATGGGTGCGAACGTCCTTCCATATAGGTTTCATGTATTTAATGTGGATTTTGAATTTTAAAATATTTAAAGTAAATCAATGCGTCGACACTGTTTCTTTTATGAATATTGATACGAGACATTTGTAATGCGTTTAGTTTTTTATGGTTCTGAAGAAGGCCAAGTAAGGCACGAAACGTCAACGACTGTATACTATCATTGAAATTATTAAATATAATTTTAACATCTTGTAAATGCTCGAAAATTGGCCGTTTTAAATTATTTAGATATGTTGGAAATTAAATATTGGAATAATTAAAAAAAGTACCCAGACAACACGCATGTCCCAAATCGGGACACCCGATTTCAAACATATTGTGTTCACTGAGTAAAAAGCGTATATAGAATCGCAATTGACAATGAGTGTTAACGTTAAAAACCTAAATGTATAATTTATGACAAAATTAAAACTACATACATACGTTTCGGTTTATTATCAGACCACCTTTAGTGTAAAAAACCGTTTTATCTTTTAGTTTCTATTTTACTGATAATTTTTAAAGTTTGATATTATTTTTACACTGAAGATGGTCTTATGATAGATCGAAACGTTTGTGTGTAGTTTTGATTTTATCATCAAAGTTTAAAAATTAACGGTATAAAGTATAAACTGAAAGATAAAAACGGCTAGTTCGGACAA
>NW_020209923.1:0-1241 GCF_003070985.1 Temnothorax curvispinosus
AATTCGCGACCTCTCTGTCCACTGACTGACGATCCTGACGATCTCAGCGCGTTAACTCCCGGACACTTTCTGATTGGAAGTGCTCCAACAATCATTCCAGAACCTTCTCTAGAGTCGGTTAAAGTTACACGTTTATCTAGATGGCAGATGATCAGACAAATGTTAGATAGTTTTTGGACGAAATGGTCACAAGAATGTTTGCAACGGTATCTGTCCATTTATAAATGGAATAAAGTCTCTCCTTCTTTAAATATCGGTTCTCTTGTATTAGTCGTAGATGAGAGGTATCCTCCATCTAAATGGCCCTTAGGCCGAATCATAGATACGCATCCCGGCAGCGATGGGCATACTCGAATAGTCTCGGTGCGTACACAAAATTCTGTATTAAAGCGACCGATAGTTAAGATTTGTCCTCTACCTATTTCAACCGACGTAATGTAAATGTTCGTTGACTTGAGTCAACGAAGGCGGGGAGAAATGTTTAGATAGTTGTAAAATAGAGCGAGAAATTAGTAACAGCGTTCGGGTAGCGACAAAGGCCAGGGGAGCGCGGCGAGGAAAATCCGGCCGATCGTGTTTTGTTGATTCCGGTCCGTGCTTGCGGCGAAGAACGCGCGCGAGGCAGATCGTCTCAAGATTCGGTAGCGAAAGCATCGTTCCTCGGCCCGCATAATAGTTTATTCCCGGTATATAAGGGATAAGTTCGGAACAGTTGTACGCGAACGTCATACCGTGCGTGCGTGCGTTACTTCCTGAAGAGAAGAAAAGGACGAATTACATTCCCGAGGAGATAAAATCGAAGGAAGCAGCCATACGTATTCACAGCGAAGGACGAGACGACGTATTTCCTTGCGAGGATTGAGAGGCCACATCCCGGATTGATTGCCCGGCGAATTAGCTGCTTGCATCAATGCTAAGTACATTGGATTCTTTCCGATCGCAAATTCGGATAATCGAGTCTTACGCCTCGTTCATGCCTTTCCGACGAGCTTCGGATAAGTCGGTCCGACGACTGATATACAAACTTCGTTTAATTGTGTGGATTATATTATTCGGTCGAGAAAAAGTCCACGCGGTGTTTCCGTGTTAAAGGCGTATATTTACGTTATAGCGCTCGACGAATTCGTGGTAACGGCACGTGTTGAATTCCATTTCTTATCTCCTTTGCTTTCATCACATATCTTCAGTTATAATTTTGTACATCTGACTTTCGACGTAACGAAAACAGATATGTGAAATAG
>NW_020209924.1:0-4014 GCF_003070985.1 Temnothorax curvispinosus
GATCTCTATCGTTTAATACATCGATATTACGTTATATTGTCATGCACAATACGTGTGTATACAATACACACAAATTATAGATTGCAAACGATAATGCATTATTACGTAAATAGATATTATTTTTGGTATCAGAATAAATCTTTCTCGCGAAGCGTGTTACGCTCTAATTATCCTTTGCGGCTTAACTATTTCATACATCGACTGAATCAAGAGAACAAATAATATCCATTTTTAACGTATATATAAATTATTCTTAACTCACACAATTGTAATAAGAATGAGTCTATTGTGAGATTCATAAATGATTCATAAATCATTAGATCTATCCGTTCCCAAGAAACAATTCTAAATTCGATTGCACGAACGTAAATTTATGCCAAATCAAGATACAAAATTATTATTTATTAAATTTAAATATTATTGATAACGAGACAGATTAGTCACATTCATGTCATGACAACAGAAAGAAAATATGTTTCCTTGCTATCGTATTCTTAATCGATACTTGTATTAAAATATACGAAATATACGAAATAAGAAATGATAAGTTCCCGTTGATCGAATTTGTACGTAATAAAATATATAATAAATAAACTAACAATATAAAATAAGTTACATTTCTCTCCGAATTCGTTGCAACACGAAACACAATGTTTCGTAAAACACATATCGCTTAATCTTGCGATTGTGTAATAGCCATAATAATAGCCATTTAGACAGGAAAGAACGATAATGTTTCGTTGATCGTGCTAAGAAGTAAAAGTACGAGCTTAAAATTCATATGGAATCGCTGTCGAACAAGATAAAGCTAAGTACGAAAATAGATTTTTTGTACCAGACAAAAACTTTCTCGAGGAGTTCAAAATGCATAAGTTAAAAAGGTCTTCTAAAGGAAAAATATTTACAAAATATATTCAATAAACTTTGAATTTCAAGCAACATGTAAAGTGGAGCCGCCGAAGTAACAAGTGTGACGAATATAATCGAAAAATAAATACATATAAAACACATTGTGTCATTTAAATAGCTGAGCGCATTAATTGTGCGTTAACCGCATTAAAACTAATAAAAGTTAAAGATTAAATATGTTGTTCTGTATTCCGTTGCACTAAACTGCGTTATAATTCGCATTGCATACAGTCTTACGTACGAATATTTCGTTGTTGACAGCTCAAACGTTTTTTATTTTTAAAATTTAAGCCATTTCCACGGCTCCACCGGCGAGCTTGATAAGGAAAACAATTGATAAAAATGTATAACTTATTTCTAGTCAACAAGTTCTTGGACGCTCGGAATAGGTGACTTGTCACTTTTCGGGTTAACTTGTAACGTAGATCCCCACTTTGTGCCTTTCTCGGCTTCTGCGGTGGCCATCAAACCGGAATGTGAGTTTAGCGGAGTGACGTCTTTTTTATATAGAAAGTATTCCACCACCACTGGAGAAAGAGGAGAAATTAGAGAAATGGAGATTCATTGAAATTTATATGGAGCATATCTGGTTTTGCATTTTAAATTCATATCTTATTTATATGAATGATACATGATTATAATCAACGTACTGAATATCATCCATATGAAAAACCATCCCCACGTCCTTGCAGACAGGTGCATTATCAGAACGACGTTGAAGAGAATGCTTAACGCTGGTATCAAGGGCATCAGCGGTATTTGGAATTTCCCGGTGGGTGGATTTTGTTTGTGAGCGGCAATTACGAAAAGACCTGCGAGCAAACAACAAACAAATACGGTTGAGTACAACATTTCTTCTGTCGTGTGCAAAACCGGAAAAAAATTGAGATAAACTCACTCGCGATGGGTAGCAGAAGAAAACTCGCTGCAAAAAGGTAACCGCTCTTCGTGAACGAAACTGACGTTTCAAACGCTATTATCATAAAAGTACTGAGGAAGCCGCAGCTTGTCGTGTAAATAATCAAACAAGCGCATATGAGAGGTCTCATGTGACAAGTACCGCAATTCTGCAGCCATAGCCAGTGTTCCATCCAGGCGTATCGCGGCTTGAATTTGCTAGATCCATCGCACCGCAGCTATAATTATAAATAATTTATTAATAATCTGTTATAAAAGATCTAAGAATTGCCTGGCGCAATGTTATTATATTAAGGCGGCACTTATATAGATTTCAAGAATCAAAATTTATTACATTTTTTATAGAAATCAAATATTTTGAAGTTGTACCGTGAGCCGCAATTATGGCATCCTAATTTAATCAAAAGCCCTAGCGGCACACTCACTTCGGACTTAGACGCGATGCTGCTGGAGTCCGCTTCCTCCGTAGGTGGCGAGGAACAGCCACTGCTGTGCCTACCAACTCTGGACAACTGATGCTCGGATGGACCGGACGATTGCTCGTGCTTGGGCAGATACCTCAGCAGGATAATGCTAATCGCCACGATACTGTACGCGAGCAGAGTCGCCATCGACATAGACTCCACCAGATGTTTAAGATCGAACATCAGAGCGATTAAAGCACTAAGCCCTCCACTTACTTTGAGAGGGCACACCGAGGGGGACAATTCACTGAGGGTTCCGGAAAGAGTCGTCGTCATTCCGCAAAGGGCACCCACGCTGCAAAAGCCACTTTCGATTAGCGCATCTTAAAAAATTAATTAAATCATCCTTTATTATAATATACACTATCTTTTATATCTTTTTAATATATTATACATCATAATATTAAAGTATTTTTAATTTGAATACACCGCGACTTGGTTATTGTGAGATCTCTTGGTATCGCTGTAGAAATATAGAATAAAAATGATGAAAGAAAGAATGGTGCCTACAGTATTTTTATTTTTACTAGTTTTTGTCATAAAAAAATTTCGTGAAAAGAACGTCTATGTTATAAATTTATCGAGTAGAGTTATAGAAAAATAAAATTGCTCGCCTTATCACATATTTAGCCCACGGGATACCCCTGGACGAAAAGGCTTCCGGCAGAGCGGTAACATTAATCTCCCAATACGGCACGACCAGTGTCAGGGCGCTGCTGATCAGCATATATACAACAATTACTATCGCTATCGAGAGCATCGTCGCCAATGGGATACTCCGACTTGGATCGCGAGCCTCCTCTCCGGCAGTCGCGATCGTGTCGAAGCCGACGTAGGCGTAGAAACACGTTGCTGCACCTGAATAACGCATCAGGATATAACGTCTTCGTTTCAACCGGAGAATATTACAAAAGATACAAAAACCATTTCCCTTGTATATAAATCTCTATAATCTCCATAATCTTCGAAATCGCGGATTGGTGAGGTCACACGATAATCCCCCTATATATTTTCCGTCGCATTTGTTTAATCAGTCTACTTGAGATAACCCACCCGTGATTACGCCGCCGAAACCATATGGTAGATAACCACCGTCCTCGCTGCTCCAGTTTGTAATGTCCGCGTAATAAATGCCCAGAACGACGAACAGACCCATCACCGCGAGGTTGATGATGGTCAGCAACGAGTTGACCGTTGCCGAAGTCTTCACCCCTACTCCCAAGAGCATCGCGTAAACCAGACATAATCCGCCAGCTAGGACGTCCGGGTTGGAGCCCTGCTCTCCTATGGTCCGCTCACCCATCACGTCGCGAGTATAATTGCTAATCGCACCGCCTCTCAACGAATGCACGTATCCGCTCCAAGCTTTCGCCACGAACGCCGCGCCTAATTAACACAATAAAAAGTCATTAATTGCCAATCTGATTTAATTTTAGCGCTAATTTAATATTTGACTCAATCTAATTCGATTTTCTTGTTCATTTTTTACTTCTTGTCGGTAAATCCTTCAGGTTCTCCGCGAAAAGATAGGTTCGTACCGATCATGTGCTCCAAGATAAGGTTCCATCCTACGATAAAGGCCCAAAACTCGCCGATGGCGACGTAAGTGTAGACGTACGCGCTGCCCGCTTTCGGTACTCGAGCGGCCAGTTCGGCGTAACAAAGGGCCGCCAAAATGGAAGCGAAACCAGCCACGAGGAAGCTGAACATCACCCCAGGTCCA
>NW_020209925.1:0-16479 GCF_003070985.1 Temnothorax curvispinosus
ATATATATATATATATATATATATATATATATATATATATATATATAAAATATATATATATATATATTACAATTATATTATATTATTTAAATTTATTTTAAATAGCACCCTGACAGAAATATTTTACTGAAATTCTCCCTCCATTGACCTCATTTCACTATTATTCCATAAGTTTCATGATACCCAACATAAAAGAAATTTTGTTATTGTTTTTTAATAGTATATAATTTAACTTTTCTTATATTTCATAGTATTACATTACATTTCATAAAGAAAGTTATTTATTTTGAAATATATTTAATAATTTTTCAATATTTCTTATTTCACTTTTCATCGATTTCATAGTACTTTCAGCAAAATATTTCCATTAGAGCCACCCGCTGAAAATATTATGAAATCGATGAAAAGTGAAATAAAAGTTATTGAAAAATTACTGGATATATTTCGAAATAAATAATAATTTTTCTTATAAAATGTAATGTAATACTGTGAAATATAAGGAAAAAGTTAAATTATACTATTAAAATGTAATAAAATTTCTTTTGTTAGGTATCATAAAATTTACTAAATTTAACTGAAAAAACTGAATTTTTGATGACTGAAATATTGATAGAATAACAATGAAATGGGATCAATTGAGAGAAAATTTCAGTAAAATTTTATTCATATTTTCAGTAAAATATTTCCATCAGGGCATTTTATAAAAAATGCATTTATCATAAAGTAAGATAAGATATGTTAGATAAGATATATCTTTCAACTTCTCTTTTAACATTTCATCTAATCGTTTTGATGAAAAGAAAGATACGTAAGTACAGATACATTTCAAATTTCCATTCGAAACAGATAATATATTTACCTCAAAATGTTTCTGTACCGCTTGCAGTTGCGAGCTGCAACGTAATTTTTCCATGCAAAAAATATAAATAATATTCATTACATTTTGTATCTCGAGTTCACGACGTTGGACATGCAACTCTTCCATTTTCTTCTTCTCAATTTCTCTGATTTTTACATCCTGTTTGAGATACTGTTTCCTTCGTAGATAAAAACCAATTTCATATATTTCACATATATTAGGATATTTTGCCGCGCGTCGAGAACCTTTTAAAATTTGTTATATTTCTACAGTATCTAGATACCTCATGATCTTATTAAAATCAGCAATCATCTTTTCTCTTTGCGCGCGATGAATTTGCTCAAACTCATTGTAGAGAGACGTAACGATCAAGTTTATTTGAGGCCGTATTTTTCTTAACACGTCGTGCGTTGTATCTATTCGCGCTTTTACGATGGCCTTTTGCAGTTCCTTGTTGCGTTTCTCATCTGTATCCCTCAACTCAACCTGTTGCACAAATATATTATAAAATAATTAATTGTCCCTTGCTGTGTTCGCAATTATGTGTATGCTGTTTTATGTCTACCTGCAACTTCTCCTCCAACTCTTGCTGTGCAAACCTGAAATACTCTTCGTATCTCGCATGAATTTCATCTGCGTTGCGTCTAACAGCAAATCTCTTTTCAGCCTCGAGCATATGACGTTCTTCCGCAAACTCATCCTTCAGCTTCCTCTGTGTCGCCGCTTCAATCTCCGCCTGAAATTTCTTCAGCTCACCTTCGCCCAACGCTGAACCAAGAATTTAAACATAATAAAACATCAACAAGCATATGTACAAAACATGCCTGATCCATCCGATTTCAACTTATTTAGATTTATTGAGGTATTACCTAGAATGTCGCTGTGCAAGTGTGACTTAAGAACTTCATGTTCTTTTGTCCACATTCCCATCGCGTCCGCCTTTAATTGACCGTCCTGCGTGGCGCAACATGATTGCTGTGAAAGTTTGGTAAGGGGTAACGAGTCCAACAGCTTCACCGCGTCCTGGTGACTGTAGTCGAGGAGAACTTGTGCCAACGAAGCGCCAAGACGCCGCTGGATCTCCGATCTCGTCGGACTCCCGTCTCGCGCGGCGCATTCCAACTTGCGAAATTTACGGGAGATACAAACTGCGTGAACACATTTGCAGAAATGAGGTCTTTGTCATCTCTATCGAACGATATCTTCCGTTAGCATCAGATTACGATAAACTCGTCGTGTATATCTTAGCGTAGCGTCGCTTACACATTGCGTTGTCAAGAAAGACTGCACATAATTGCTTTTTATTGCTTATTTATTCGATGGGAAATTTAACCCTCTGATCCTCGTGCAGCGTTGTGCGTCATTCCTAAACATGAAGAAACAAGTGAATAGATATAAGTTATGTACATACCCTGGTAAAAAAAATTTTCATATTTTCTCAAAAATTTTCAAAAAATTTCTCATGTTTTAAATTTATAAAAATTTCTGAAAAAAATATGTTAAATTTCTCAGATATATAATTGGATTTTTCAGAAATAATTGGATAAAAATTTTCGGAATATTTCAATATCTGTACGTATGAAAATTTCTGATGGTAATGCAATACGTCTACATGTCTCGTTTTGCGCGTTTCAACGTTAATTATTTACAGACGTTACTGGCGAAATGCTAGCAGCTTGTTATCAAATTAGAGTGGAGTATTGTGACAGAATATCGGTGTTCACGTCAATTATAATCCATAATCATCCGAAACCATTCACGATGCACTTGGATCGCGAATGAAATTTTCGCGCTCGCGATGGTTGGTCGCGCATGCGCAATGGCGGCGAGACTGCAGCGTCTGCAACGACTGTCGGATCCCACGTGTCTGATGTGCGTGTATTATGTCCGTTAGGCCGCGAGCCGTGTACTCCTGGGTGCCTTAGGATGTTTTGACAGCAAGATTTTGTTCGAAAGATGATACTTGTAAAGTGTGCTACGATGGAGCAGCTGATACGAAGAGGCGCCTTATTGGCGGTGGCATTAACACGCAGGTACATTTTATATATATAGCTTAAAGTTGTTTATTATTAGACATTTATAAACTTTACAGAGTATTTCTATATTTCGATCGTATCTCTCTCTTATCTCCTTTCTGCGAATTACCTTTCCAATGGATTGCATAATGCAACAACAAGCTGTATTGCGAATACCCTACTATGATTCCTAATTTATCTACCTCATCATTTGTCGCCAGGTCAACGGCACTTGGTACGTGTTACGTCCAACCATGCAGAGGCAAGAAAAGCGATACAAACGACAGCAATACAAACGTACCGGAATCTCTGTTCCATCCTGTGCCCATCAAACCGAATCCAGATGACATAAACGTTGGCGCTGAATTAACTGGGTCTTCGTTGAAGAAGACGGATCTCTTAAAGATATTGAATGCCTTCTCGCAGAAGACGGAAATCAAGGAATTAGCTCAGCAATACGGATTGGATCGTGAGTATCAATAATCAAATATACACGCACTGATCATGGTTTCTGACTACGGCATTGATTTCAGACTATCTCCAAGGGCAGGCTTTCACAAACTTTAAACAGTACTGTTTAGGAACGGAACCATTACCCGTAGATCTTTATGTAGTCCTGAGCGATATCCTGCAGGGTGCTGGAAATGTCGCCGATATTTTTCCGTACTTCATAAGTCATGCCAAGCAAATATTTCCGCATATTGATTGTTTGGACGATCTCAAAAAGATTAGCGATCTACGAAATCCTGCTTCCTGGTAAGAAAACGTAGATTTATATAATATTAAAGTTATCGAAATTTACTACCTTATTATGCAATCACTATTTTATTTTAGTTTAATATATATGTGTATATTTTAATATTTCAAGAAGAACATAAAATTTTCACAAAGTGATAAAACTTGACTATTGCTCTTTAGGTATCCTTTAGCAAGATCAAAAAGTAGAAAAATAATTTTTCACGCTGGACCAACAAACAGTGGGAAGACTTACCATGCTCTAGAAAGACTTATTACCGCAAAAAGTGGGGTGTATTGTGCACCGCTAAAGTTACTTGTTGCGGAAGTATTTCATAAATGCAACGAAAGGGTTGGTATTATATATTTACTTCAGTTATATTTGCCAAAGATAAGATAAAGGTAATAACATATGTAACATTTAATTTAGGGAACACCATGTGATTTGTTAACTGGAGAAGAACGAAAGTATGTCAAGGGTCACAATAACGCAGCGGATCATCTATCTTGTTCCGTAGAAATGGTGAATCTACAAAACAATTGTAAGTGTTATTATTCTGGCATCTTCAACACATAAAAAAGTTGCCAATACGATCATAATTTATTGCAGATGAAGTAGCTGTAATTGACGAAATTCAATTAATGCGTGATCTTAATAGAGGCTGGGCGTGGACGAGAGCCCTTCTGGGAATTCCCGCGGATGAGATACATTTATGCGGCGAAGCTGCTGCTATAGAATTAGTACGCTTTTTATCATTATATTGTATATTTAAAAATTATGTACCATTAATTGATGTCTATTAACCAAAAGTTGTATGTATATACAGGTAAAAGCCATATGTGTTTCAACAGGCGAAAACGTGGAAGTTCGTAGATATAAGCGATTGACGGACCTGGAGATAGAAAATCAAGCTGTTGAAACGTTGAATAACGTTATGCCGGGAGATTGCATAGTTTGCTTTAACAAAAACGATATATATACTGTGTCACGTTCTCTCGAGAGCAGAGGAAAAGAAGTGGCTGTAATATATGGCAGTTTACCACCAGGTACCAAGCTGGCGCAAGCTGCAAAATTTAATGATCCTAACAATTCTTGTAAAATCTTGGTAGCGACCAATGCCATTGGAATGGGTTTGAATTTGTAAGTTTTATGCATGTTTATGTGTTAAATCTGAAACTGTACGTTTATATTCTGAAGTTTTAAGTGATGAAATGTGTATCATTGAAAACGATTGACGAGTCCACGCATTGTTATAGGCATATCCGGAGAATTATATTTTATTCGTTGATTCAGCCAACGTCCAATGAAAAAGGTGAAAAGGAAATGGACGTTATATCTGTGTCAGCGGCTCTGCAAATAGCGGGTCGTGCTGGACGTTACGGCACAGTTTGGGAAACAGTAGGCATAATCCAATTTATCTCTATTAACGCTACAAAAAAGACGATGCAGAGAAAAGTGTAAAATATTAAAATACACTTTTGCTTCGCAGGGCTACGTAACGACGTTTAAACGGGAGGATCTCCCGACTTTGAAAAATTTATTGAGTCAAACGCCAGAGACAATAACACAAGCTGGTCTCCATCCAACGGCGGATCAAATTGAGCTGTATGCTTATCATTTGCCAAACTCGTCATTGTCGAATCTTATGGTGAGTACCGCGTGAAAACAGGAATGAAATTAATTGTAATCGTAAATGATGCCACTCATAACGCCTCATCCATTTTTTTAAGGATATTTTTGTGTCGTTGTGCACAGTCGACGATTCTCTTTACTTCATGTGCAATATAGACGACTTTAAGTTCCTAGCCGACATGATACAGCACGTTTTACTGCCACTCCGTGCGAGATACGTATTCTGTTGCGCGCCGATTAATCGGAAATCGCCATATGTGTGCACCATGTTCTTGAAGGCAAGTATTATATTACTACTGACTCTTAAAATTGATTAAAGTATTATTACGAAGAAAGAGCTCCCGGGGTTAATATAAAACCTGCTGTATTTTTAGAATATAATTTTCATTTTTACTCTTTCTTGTGATATACATAATTGTGCATTTTTTTTTAGTTTGCACGTCAATACAGTAAAAACGATGCGATAACATTCAACTGGTTATGCCAACATATCGGATGGCCCTTTCAAATGCCGAGAACTATCATCGATCTCGTCCATCTGGAAGGCGTCTTTGATGTATTGGATCTTTACCTCTGGTTAAGGTATAATGAGATTGTAACTTAATTATGTGTCTTTTTTTTCGCGTTCTTATATTCATTTTATTATCTTGTATTCTGTAGTTACCGTTTTATGGACCTGTTCCCGGATGCTGAAATGGTCCGTGACATACAGAAGGAACTTGATGCACTCATCGAGGCGGGAATAGTTAGATTAACGACTTTGTTGTTGAATTCAGATGCAGGTAAATGTGATTCTTTTGAAACGAAATATTTACAATATAATTTGTGATCTTCCGCTACTTTAATTTCTGTTAGTTTAATAGAAATATACGTATATTACGTATGTGTGTGCGTGTGTAAATTTTATCTTATATATTTTATTAAGATCGATTTTTATAATACTAGTTGTGAAGTGTTTAACATACAAGTCTTTTTCTATTATTTAGGTGGAGAGCCCGATAGTTTTGAGTTGCAGACACAAAAACAAAACTTTTACAGAGGTAAATTGCTGTTTATGAAAAATAATTATACATTCGTGATGCCTGAGTGCTAAATTATATGGATCATTTTTTAGATTTTAAAGGACCTGGCAAACGTACTGTAGGTAAAGGCAAATTGACTGAAAGATTAATAGCGGAGGGACTCTTAACACCACAGATGTTACGTGAACTGCAATCTGAATGGATTAGGTCAACGAAAAAGAAAAAATAATATGACTGTATAGCGATAAAATGTTAAAATTTATTAAAAGAATTTCTTTTATTGCGAACTGAATTAAGAAAGGCATAATTAAGTTTACGCGATATGAATAATGACATAATACCTTTAAGAGAGTATTGACATTGCAAATAATACCAATGTTACATACAATTTAATGTATAAAAGAATCATGTCATTGTAAGTATTATGTTAATATTCTACGTATCGCTTTTATGTAGTTTCGTCCATATATATTTATATATATATATATATTAAACATTTTCCTACAAAAATATAATCTCCATTTTTTACCCATATATAAGCTTTATGCTCTGTAGATTTTATTTTCGTAACTGAAAAAAAGATCTGAGCTTTCTGGTTGCACATTTAATATTATGATATTGTTTTCACTCGTGAATAATTACAATAATTTGATATGTATTGACTATAACCCAGATAACATGCATGTTGCATAAGACGTCGTAAAGATACTTTAAGATATCTTATGCAACATGCATGTTATCTGGGAATCTTCATATTAAATGAATTATTGCAGTTAATTCAATTTATATTAATTAGTCGCGATTTAAATTATAAGAAATCCATCTTCATATAGCCATCACGTGGAACAAGGTCAGCTACGAAGGTTTACAAACTGATGTTTAGCATGGTCCCGAAAACATACCGGCATATAAGGCTATATATATTATTTTATATTGTGTTTCATAACGAGCAAAGTTGTTGTTTATGAAAAAAGCAAATTTTAATACCGGCTTATCAATATACCGACTGATAAGTTTAAATTATCGATCAATGATCGTATCCGTATGATGAAAAAATCGGTATTACAATGTACATTTAATGCATGTACATTTTTCATAAAGAATTGTGATCATTATAAAACAATATACATAATACATTTAAATTATTGATCATATGGATAATATATTATATGTATGCACTAATGTCGCTTCATGACTTCGCGAATCCAGTCTATATATGAAGAAACCTTAGTAAACAAGTGAAATTTTTTGCTAGGACAAGATTGGTCTCCCGGGTCTCCGTAAGTCATAATACCTATTTGAAAGTCCTGGCCATTTTTTCTTACGATGAGAGGATCACTGCTGTTTCCCTAAAAATAAAATATTATTTAACAAATATTAAATAACTGTTACGAAAAGAGAGAAACTTTCGAATTTTATTTATTAAAGCTGACTAAAACGATATAATATGATTTATGCTGCGCGTTAGAATATTGCACTTATACATGCAATTTTTGTAGTATATTATCATAAACAGTAACTTTATTATTTGTGATTATATTTTACCTCGGGACAAGCGAATTGTCCAAATCCTGCGAACGTGCAAATGTGGTTGTCGTTGATGGGCCAGTATTGCCTGCATATATTATTTTCTATAATCGGCAACGTGGCGTACTTAAGTTTAACTGTTGTACTTTTGTTAGCCGTGTTATTTTCTTTTTCCAACCGATCAAGTTTTCAACCGACCACATACGCATATTTGCTCTCGTAATATGTAAAGCTTTCGTAATATGCGAGTTTTACTGACTGAATATTATCTAAAATAGAGAAATATTATATTTAACTAATAATTTCTTGAAATCAATATTAAGGCATGATATACATTCGTAATACTTTTTCAGTAGTTTTATAAATTGTGACATTTTTTTAGTACGCATCAAAGTATATATCCAAGATTATATATATCCAAGTATACAATCCAAGTATATATCCAAGATAGCATATAAAAGAAACTGTACGTAGATATGCAATACGATTTTTTATTTCCACGAGTCTCCGTTCCACATGCATTTATAAGATCTTATTATTCAAATCATTATTAACTTTCCGCATATTTTCTATAGAATAATTAAATACTGCCGACATATAAATAAGCGCAAAAGGAAGAAGAAAAAGAAATATCAATTTAAATGTACTTATTGGAAAAAGGAATATCTTGTGGCATATAGAGTAAGGCAATATCATTGTTGGCCCTTTCGTATTGCGGATGTATAAACGTTTGAGTCGGAATCATCAGGACACTGCTGAAGTCTCGAAGAAGATTGTGACCAATTCCAAACTCGTTGATGAGAATACTACGAAAAATGTACTTATGTATATATTGGAAAAAGGAATATCTTGTGGCTTATAGAGTATTAAGGCACCCCTTACAAAAAAGTATTACTAGCTGGTTAGTAATAAATACTTATTTTGTGTATTAATAATACTAAAATTAAGTATTTATTAGTACTTGAATCACTGTGATCCAAGTATTGCATAGTATTTTATTACTGGTCAGTAATTTATGAAAGTAGTATTTAATACAGGACGAGTATTGAATACTTAGTATTAAATTTCTGATGAGAAAGCATTTAATACTAGGTGAAAAATACTTGTGTAATAAATACTTGTGTTGAATTACTGATGAGTATTTCAATGTTAGTACTGAAGTACTGAACCAAGGATTCCATGTGTAATAAATAACTGGCCAGTATTTTAATATTAATACTCAAGTACTGAACTGAATATTCCATGTAAAATTAATCACTGACCAGTACTGCAATTTGTATAGAAACATTATAATGGGTAATTCCTGATAATATTAAGGAAAAGAGATAAAAGTAAGGCACAAATACATTTTATATGAAGGTCTGTACTAATTCGTCGTGATAAAAGTGTACAAGTTTTGAAATAGTACTGAGGATATCATTTTAATATTCAATTCAAAATTTTATTACTTTTTTTAAACTGAATTTGTTTCTTAAGATGATTTTTAAAAAATTATATATTTGCGCTGGTTATGATACATGTAGACTATATATAACACTTACATCAAATTAAGAAGTAGTCTACCACGTAAGGCAGTTGGCTCACGATCCAGAGGTCCCGAGTTCGATCCCACCAAGGTAAGTGTTTTTTAAATACGAGAAAATATTTATAATTATAAACTGCATCTTAAGAAACAAATTTAGTTATAAAATAGTAATAAAATTTCGAAAAAAAATAATTTTTTTTTATGCCGGGTAAATATCGGAAATCGAAATATTGGTGAGTAATTCAATACTAAGCACCAGTAGTTCTGTGTAGTATTAATCACTACCTATAATATTTATCACTACCAGTATTTTCCCAGTATTTCCCAAATAAATATTGACAGTATTAAATCACTGAGATTTTAAGTATTTAGTCAGTAATACTTTTTTGTAAGGGTCATCATATATTATAGCACTTTGGCGTATTGCAAATGTATAAACGTTGAGTCCCAATCATCGACATACCGGTCAGTCGAGAAAAACCCTGTGTAATGTCAAACGCGTCAATGCCGAAATCTACCAAAATATTTTTTGCGACGCAGTGGGTGGCTGTGAGAACCCATCTTTTGGATAAGATCGTGCCAGCACACAGTGTCGCGGTGCCGTCCAAGATTGAGTACACCATTACCATGTATGGAAAGCTTGGGAACTTTAACGCAGTTGTGGATCCCTCCGTTATGTTAGTTATTGCTTCATCTATTAAAAAAAAATGTCAGTGTAAAGAGAAATGATTATTATTAGCTTAATTCGATGGTAATTATTTAGAATAGGGTTTTTTCCAGATTTTGATATTTTTTTGCGGCTTTCTTGGTAAAAATCTTTGTTGTGACTCCTACAGTGATAATCAATCGGGGGAGCCCGAAAAATATGTGCCTTATTTATTTCTTTTTACTTATTTTTTACCTATTTTTTCCGACGTGGCTTTCCGGATCTTCCGACGTTATAAATATATAGTGACTCTTAAAAGGACCGATTTTGGTCCTGTAAAGAACCGGTAGTAATTCGTGAATCTTGTCTATTTTGTTGCGTTATTTCGGTGTCCAACAGTTTGTGTCAATATTAAAGAAAGTAATTTGCTGATATGTGTGTATAGACCATAGAGATATAAGAATAGAGTGCGCGAGTCATATGCTAGCATGTAAGAGGCTGCGATATAGGAATAGAAAAAGAACGCTGCATATAGGCCCTTTCTGTCTTTGTCTACGCGTGCATGCGAAACAAAGACAGAAGGGGCCCATGCGCAGCTTTCTCTTTTTATTCTGCGCAGCTTTCTCTTTCTATTCCTATATCGCTTTTTCAGCTCGCTCGCGCACTCTATTCTTATATCTCTATGGTATAGACAGTAAGCGAAAGTCAGTGGGGGTGGATCTCGGTTCGCGTGGAGAGTTGAAAACCCGAAAAATGATGATACGGAAAGTACAATGCTGTCCAGAGAAACATTCATGCAAACCATTCATTCAACTCCTGTCCACCCCCGCCTACATGTCTACTTTCAAGTAAAAAAAGAAAATTGAACGTTTGCGTGGAAGTTGAACAATACTTAAAAAAAAAAGATAAAAAAGTAGGTAGGGTACATATTTTTCGGGCTCCCCCAATTGATTATCACTGTCAGTGTCAAAATAAAGATTTGTAGCAAGAGAGCCGCAAAAAAGTATCAAAATTCGGAAAAGGTCCTATTCTAAATAATTACCAAATTAAATAAAACTTTTTTAATTTTTGCTTTGTCTTACCATTATTCGCGTCAAGAACGATAGCATCGATGGGATTGTCGGATGTGACGTTTCTAGATTCGTTTCCCAAGTACAAACTTTGAGTATATAATTGACACATTGACAAACAGAATACAATGCACAGTAATATCTTCGTACTTAGCGGACTCATAATAGTCTGTTCTGCGTGTTGTCCCTGCAAATTTCCCATTATTATGCAGTTGCGTCGATATTCAGGCAATAATGACTAATCAAATTATTAACACTTTTGACAACGTTTTTGTGAACTGTATTAGATGTGAAAACTCCGGAAAATACTGCATGCAAATATACATACCATATTATTGCATGAAAGACACTAGCTTGTGCACATTATTTTCGATTATTTTTAATTAAAGCGATTATACTATACGTGTCTTTATTAAAGGTATTTTTTATCGCTTTTATATTGTCCACGCGTATTGTGGTAAAAATCGGGACTTTTAATTATTTATGTATTAAAATTCGAGAAACAAAGCGCAAAGAAATTGGAGACCTTTTTTCTCCGAAAATTTAAGCATTATTAATTAATCTTCATTACCTTTTACAAGTTCTTTGAAATTCTATTAATATTGTTTATCTTTGGTTGATTGTCGGTAGTCCGCAGATATTATTTTTATAATTTTTAAGAGGTGATTGTTATTCTAACAAAATGTAATGTGCGACTGTTGGTAGTATTTCCATTTTCGTTTCCATAATGTATGGAAATTTAAAAGGGTCAAAATGATGAAATGTGTGTGATATGAAAGAATGTCGCAAGTCAAATGAATTTACTTCACGCACGCGAAATCAAAGAACTTCGCCTATTTTTATAAGGTGTTTTGGGCTATCCGGGCCTAGTCATTAATTATACATTATTTTTTGTAGAATGTAGGTACTAAGAATGTAGGTAGTATTAAAAAAAAAATAATTTTAGGTTTTTAAACCCCCTCGACGAAGGCAGTTCTGACCTCCTAATGATGTCATTTTATTTGTTCGATGGCTCATCATCAGAGCTGTTTAGGATAACAAATACGTCATTGCTATATATGCTCGGAAGGTATACAGGTGGAAGCACATAAAATTGCAGAAGCCATAAGCAGAAGGCAGAAGCCATATGCGCGTGCGCTATGGTATCTGTAGAGCTCTAATAGATACCATAGAAACTATGAAATTTTTGTTATTCAAATTTAAGAGTTTTTTAGGTTGCTAAATATTAATCTGATGTTAAATTCAGTTGATAAATTAAAAATGTCGGAGCCATATAGCGGCCGGATGTCAAAAGTAAAAATTGTATCATTTTTTTTTTTAATATCCACTATTTTTAATTAACTTTGCCATCCGATTAATATTGCGGTTATTTAAAAAAAACCTTTAACTTCAAATACATAATTAAAAAATAATTCATAAATTCTGAATGGTATATGTATTATAGTTGCAACTTCTTGACGCAATAGGATTCTGTGTTAACCTCGGTGTTAATAATCATGCATCAATTATATATTTGTAATCATAAATGATATGAGAAATTTCTTTTAAGAACAAATAAAGGATAAATATTTTAATTCGCGATGCTTCTTTAATAAACTTAGTCAATTAATTATATTTATTATTTATACCGTCGTGTAGGAAAGTTTCATGTTTGTATATTAATTAAAATTTCAAAAATAAACTTTTTATATAATTTTCCTGGTAATTTCATAAAATTAATATTTTCATCAAATTAAACTGCCAAATACGGTCAGGCTGAATTTTGTTCACCTATATAGTAACAATTTTTCGTGTGAATTTTAAAAGTATATTCTTTCGCTTCGTCAACTACACGCGCCGTACTTTCAATCTTGAAACGCAGTCTGAAACTGAAACGTACAATCACATAATTAAATTGATATAATCAATTTAGCAATACCGATACTATACCCATCTCCACACACACTACAAAGAATGTTACGGAAATATTTTTAATTTATAGTTTATAAAATTATTGACTATAATTTTTTTATTTTTCTTTAAATTTTAATTAATATCTAATATTTTAAATTTCAGTTTATAAAATTAATTTTTATTTTATTATTAATATCTTAAATTTTAATTTATTAATTTAATCAAGAAATATATATTTTTCACGTATCGACTGATATCTTTCGGGAGGTCGTATCTTACACAATTCGAGGTCGATTTTACACAATTTCCGATTTTTCTGCTTAAGGACGTTCTCCGGCTCCAGTCGTGCTCAACTTGTATTCGTGCTTAAAAAGATGTTTATATGTATACAAAATATTATATAATAACTCTATAAAAAATAAGAAGTTAACTTCACGCGTGAAAACTCATGCGGCGTTGCCAAAAGTAACTGACGCCTCTTATTCTCTTATATCACTCTGAACCGAGCGAAAAATTCATTAAATCGCGTACTTTACACAAGTATTTCTCGAAAACGAGTACCGCAAGGGTATTGACACTTAATTGCATATTATTTATTCTATTTTTATGGAGCATCATATACTAATTTTTCAAAAACATTTAGAGAAAACTTTTTTCACAATTTATTATAATGTTTCTTATTTTACAATAGTTCGGAATAGGAATTACATGTTAAAAGTTGAAATTTTGAAACTCAGTATCTCGATGTTTAATACCGCAAGAGGTATTGAAATTTATACTATCGCATAAAACACATCTAAAAAATTAACATATATTCACAGTTTTAAAAAAATCTAGAGAAAATCGATTTTCCGGAGAACGACTTAAACGCTCGGCAGGCAACCCCGAAGCTAAGTGTCTACATCCTATCTTGAAATAGATTACCAAAAATGAATTATAGTTGTCGAAATTTTCTCATATTTTCTCGTATTTTTAGATACGACAAATTGCACTTCAAAATTATAATCAAATGAACAAGATACGACATATTTATTTTTAAATGACAATAATAAATGTTATTTAAAAATAAATATGTTGTATCTTGTTCATTTGATTACAATTTTGAAGTGCGTCGTATCTATAAAAATTGCGTTTTTGCGTTTGTTTCCCACGAATAATATCAAATTAAACAATAAAGCTGTATTTTAATTCCAAATCACTATACTTTTGAACAGTAAAGCAAACTATCTTGTTCGTTGCTTATCAACAAAACAAAAATTTACGAATCCTGTAAAGTGAGAGTTTTTGAGATACGATCTCCCGAAAGATATCAGTCGATATACGATAAAAACAATAAAAAATATGAACAGGAAACTAGATTTTGCGAGATTTTGTCATCGTTGAAATGGAATTCGAACTTGTGAAGATCTATAAACGATAAAACATTTATGTTATTAAGTTATTGATTATTTTTACTGCCCAATCTATTGTAAGTATATGCAAAAGTTAAGTAAAAAAGCAAAACAAATGTAATGCGTTAAACATATTTTAATGAACGTTGCTTTTCAGTATTATATTAAATGTGATTTGCAATTGGGAACAAAGTTTTTTGGAAGTTTTAAACGTCATCGCAGGTGATGGCCATTACATGATTTATCGGAAAGATAAGTATAGGAAGATTTTTCAATTCTAAAATATTTCTTGTTTTATAATAAAACATTACATTTACATTCTCTCACTTTATGAGATTTTACATTATTTTATATCACGTTTCATTTTATTGATAATTGAATTAGCCACAAAGAATCCTGGCTATTTTAGAACCCTCGCGTCTAACGAGACTTTGCTAAAATAAAAAATTATTGTTAGAGGATCAGAATATTCTACAATCAATTATTTTGAATATCCCTGACTCACATCCAAAAACTTGCAATTAGCTGGATCAGTAGTAACAAATTTATTTGTATAAAGTACTTCAATTGATATATTAAAGTAGTTTATTATCCGTCATCACAGGGAGATGCCTAGGACGTCGAAAAATCGAATGAAACAAAGCCATTTCGTACATTTTTCTAATTTTTCAAAGAGTGTATCTCTGATCGGTATTAACTTACAATAAAAGATTATGTTTATACAGAAATATTTCAATCATCTAACAATAATCTTTCATTTTAAGTCTCGTTACTATACGCGAGGGGCCTAAAACCTTTATAAAAATGAGCAAAGTTCTTTGTAAGTGAATTTAATGCCAAATTGGCAACAATTTGCTATTAATTTACTTACTGGATTATAAACACGCTGCTGTATTACAGACGGGTTGCAATCATATCTACCCATTAGAGAATAGATATTTTGTACTCTAAACGGTAAGATATATAAATGCACCCATATGTGCACATAAAAGTAGCAATTTGCGAAAAAACCCTGACTGAGATAATATTTTTTCGCAATAAATTCTTTACAGTAATATTCGGGGGAAGGAAAATGTTAGATACGATTTGTATCAGCATCAAAAATTAAATCGATTTGCAATTTATTTAAGTCAATTTACTGTTCCAACGAAGAGCTGTGTTTCAAGACCGACAATTCGTTGGCGCGCAATTTAGTTGGAAATAGTATTGGAAATTTACACGGAAATTATTTGCTATTTAGATCCTAGTTCGGACTTGATGGCGTTCTTATATTAAATTGATTTTAAATCTTAGAATCCTATTACTATTATTATTACCTTGAAGGAAATATTTTACTGAATATAATGAAATTTTACTGAAATTCTGTCTCAATTGACCCAGATGAAAATATTTTGCTGAAAGTACTATAAAATTGATGATAAATAAAATGAAAGTTATTAGAAAATTACTGAGTATATTTCAAAATAAATCATAATTTTCTTTATAAAATTTAATGTGAATACTGTGAAATATAAGAAAAATTAAATTATACTGTTGAAAAATAATAAAATTGAGTCCTTGCTCGTTCAGTCGCTTTTTGGAATTGAAGCATAGGAGCCTTCGTTAATTTGAGAATTTAGCTGACGCTAATTCGAGTTTATAAGACTATAAGTCTACTTTTTGTTGAGAATTACTACTTTTTTATGTCACAGTTTTAAAGAATTCAATTTTTACTTAATTTATAGATTTTTTACTACTTGATTATTACATAGCTTGACTTCGGAAAATTTTTTGACACGCAATGATTAAGGCCGTTTGCTCCACATTTTTCAGCCTTCTAACACGATTTTTCTCGCCATTAAACGAATAATTATTTTTTAAGTTTTAATTGTTAACAACTCTCTAATTAAATTTATAGTTTGACCACGCATACATTTCAACTATTTGTTAATCGGTTTTTTGTGCTTTCAACTTGATGTGGCTTCTTAATAACTCCATGTAATTTGTATACTATAATTATTAATATTAAGAAAGTGTAAAAACGACCGCTATGATTTAAATCAATAGAGAGAATAAATTCCATAATAAAAATGCTATAATTATTAATTAATGTTAATCTTATGATGTTAAACTTTCCGTTAATTGATTTCATCTCTCGACGGATTTTTTATGTAACGGGATATT
>NW_020209926.1:0-1165 GCF_003070985.1 Temnothorax curvispinosus
CCGATGGTAAATGTGACGAACAGAACCGGGATAATAGATGCAATATTCTTACTCAGTTAACGCAAAATAAGATAAATCCTAATAATGTCAAACTGTTAACTGATGATAATGCGGGGCTCGATTTCCTGACATTATGCGCAGTAAAGAAGTCAGAGGAAGAAATGTCTTCTGAAGCTGTGCCGGAAATGGATACGACTTACATTCCTGCGCCAAAACCAATTAAAGATTTGTTCAATTTTGTAGTGCCTAATATAGAAATTCTTAATAGTTTAGCTTTCTTAACGGAAGATAATTTAACGCAATGTAAAGACAATGAAGATGAGAATATTTATGACGCTAATGATTGTATTAATGTTGATGATGATAACGTTTGGTGCACTATACGAAATGAGAAGAGTGTTGATAACGGTGAAATAAGATTCGAAGATATACTTGATGAGAGTTCCGACTCGAATGAAGCAGCAGTTTCGTATCTAAACCATCTAATTACAGATATGGAGATAAATTCGATTAACACGAATAAAGCTTCTACATCTGAAATGAAAGAAAATAATGAAATTATAACTGGCACGAACACCGAATTGTCAACTAATGCACTAGAAGACCTGGAACCTTCCATATTTGAAAACATATTAAATGAATCATTTAGTTCAGTCGAAGACGATTTAGAAGATAAGGATGATACAGCAATGGGAAATACAGAATCTCCAAATTCTTCAAACGTTTCTATTCATGCAAGAGAAACCAATGTCACGCATGAGACTAACGTTGATACTTTTCATAACGAAGATAATGTTGCTAAAACTAATCAAAATCTATCATCATCTATGAAACTCGTTGAACCTTATCAAATGAAAAAAATTGTAAGTTTTATAGATGAAATACAAGATGTTGATTTTAATAGCGATGATGATATAAGTGAATTTGTTAAGTATGACTCAAATAAAAATAGATCAATGCGTAATTCCAAAACAGAAGAGAGTCTGTTGTCCATAACTCAAGCTATTGGCGAAATAGCACGAGGGAAAAAACATTTGGAAACATCAAGGACAGTAAGTAAAGAAGAATCGACTAACGAAGAAAGTAGTGGCTGGATTTCAGTCAATACTAAAAATGAAATTAAAGTTGGGAAAAGCGACACGAGTTCGAGAACAGACAACATCAC
>NW_020209927.1:0-15817 GCF_003070985.1 Temnothorax curvispinosus
GAATGAAAGAGGTTCGTTTATTTCTACATATAAACAAAGGAAGACTTACGATGTAACGAAAGAAAAATATAATAACCAACTTGCACTAAAGCTGTCTGAACTAAAAAGTATTTTAAGCAATAACGCATTGAGTGATCAATTAATAGAAAAATTACCTTTCTATAAGAGTGACAAAAAATTGCAAACACTAGTAGAAATGCTTGTTCTTGATATAATGTCAATTTTAGGTAGCTCAAAGCATTACTTGGAAAATAATTTACTTTTCTTAGACGATAACAGTCCTTTATTAACTGGAAAATGTTTACGTAATCATTTAGCGCATGATAATGCCTTGGTTGACGTTTTATTATCTGATCCTTCAATAGCCGTTGTTTTAAACGCTAAAAAACTTACTGAAGAAAATATAATGAAAAGCAAGAAAAAAATTGGCAAGTTATTAAGTGATAATTCTTCCAAATTGAGAGAGAAATACGATCAAGACTTAGATACCATTACTAATCAGGAAAGAATGTTTGCTGCTTTAGAAGAAGGAAATCTAGAAAGTTTAAAGGATCGTCTGAAAAAAGGTGCAGATATTAATGCTAGAAATGTTAATTTATGGACCGCGTTACATTTTGCTGCTAAAGGACCCAGTCTTGAAGTTATAAAATTTGTTCTTGATCAAAATTTAAGCGTTGATGTGAAGGATATCAATGGTCAAAGCCCATTGCATGTTGCTGCTGCGCATGGAAGGAAAAACATTGTAGAGTTTTTTATAAAAGAAACAGGTTTATATGTTGCTGAACTAGATCAGAGTGGCAGAACACCACTACATGTTGCTGCTCAAAATGGTCACAAGGATACTACGGAAGTTTTATTAGAAAATGAAGCTAATGTTATTACCCAAGATAAATTTGGTCTTTCAGCTTTACACTATGCAATAAATAATAATCATAATGTCGATGTGGTCAAGATTCTATTGGAAAAAGATGTGAACGTTGATATTAATGAAACTATGGGTGGCTTTACCCCGTTGCACGTAGCTGCAGAAAGAGGTCATCTAGAGTTAGTTACCTTCTTGCTTCAAAATAAGGCAAATGTTAATGCTAGAAATGATCAATATTTGACACCATTACATGTAGCAGCAACATACGGCCATCTTGAAGTAGTAAATGCTTTAATTCTAAAAGGAGTTGATATCAACGCTCGAGACATAAGTGGCTGTACACCATTACACTATGCAGTACAATACGGTCATGAGAACACAGCTAATATTCTATTAAAGCATGGAGCTAACGTTAACGCTGTTAACAAATTCTACAATAATACACCTTTGCACTATGCAGCAAAAGATGGACACGAGGGAATTGTTAGAGCTCTATTGAGAAATAAAGCCAACGCTAGTATTGCCACTGTTACAAATTTTACTCCACTGCATTTTGCTGTTCGATATGGTCATCTAGGGATAGTTGTTACTTTACTTAAACATGGTGTTGATATTTGTGCTCAAGATCGATGTAACGGTACACCATTATTCTATGCAGCAGAAAGTGGTCATGAGGAAATTGCTGAACTTTTAATAAGAAAGGGAGCAGAAATTAATGTCAAAGCTAACAATAATATGACACCACTACATGTAGCTGCTCAGGAAGGTCACGAAGACGTTATTAATCTTCTAATAAAAAATAGAGCTGAGGTTGATGCAAAAACTCATAACGGTAGTACACCACTACATCTAGCTGCTCAGAAAGGCCACAAAGATATTATTGATATTCTAATAAAAAATAAATCTAAAGTTGATGCTAAAACTCATGATGGTATCACACCATTGCATCTAGCTGCTTTAAACGGTCAAGGAGGTACTATTGTTTCTCTAATAAAAAATAAAGCTAAAGTCAACACTAAAGATAATAATGGTATTACACCCTTACATGCAGCTGTTGTAAAAGGCCACAAAGATATTGTTAATCTTCTAATAAAGAATAAAGCCCAAATCGATGCAAGAGATTTTGCAGACATTACACCATTACATGCAGCCGTAGAAGTTGGTAATAAAGAAATCGTTGAGATTTTGGCAGCAAATGGAGCCAATGTCAATGTCAAGAGTAACAACTTAACACCATTGCTTTCTGCTATAAAATATAATTATAAGGAAATCGTTGAAGTTCTTATAGCGAATGGAGTTAATATTAATGGCGTTGAACCTTTGTCACTAGCAGTTCTTGCTGGTTACCGAGATATTGTAGAAATTTTGTTAAAAAACAAAGTTTATTTTAATATGAAAGATCCTAAAATTGCTGCACTATTACACTTGGCTGCTAGTAAAGGTCATAAGGATATAGTAAAGGTTCTGATAACAGGAGGAGCTAATGTTCATGCTGTAACTGGTATTTATAATTCAACACCATTATATTTGGCAGCACAGGAAGGTTATGAGGAAGTTGTTGAGATTTTAATAGCAGAGGGCGCTAACGTTAATGTTAAATCTAACGTTGATGATAATACCCCATTACATGCAGCAGCAAGATATGGTCGTGGCAATGTTGTAAAAGTTTTACTAGATAATAAAGCTAATATTAATGTTAAGGATAATATGAATAGAACACCTCTGGAATTTGCAGTGTCATATGGTCATTTACAAATAGTTAAAATGTTACTGCAGTACGAGAAAATAGATATGAATGCAAAAGGTAATGATGATTATACGATATTGCATATTGCTTCACAAGACGGAAGGTTAGAGGTGGTAAAATATCTAGTAGATCAGGGATCTGATGTTAATGCTAAAAATGCCTCTGGTTCAAAACCTATACATATTGCTGCTAGAGAAGGTTATAAAGATACTGTAGAGTTTTTTCTTAGTAAGGGGTTAAATATTAATGAACGTGGTTTAGATAATCAGACATTATTACATTATGCTGCAATGAAAGGTCATTTAGAAGTTGCAAGGTATTTGATAACACAAGGTGCTGATGTTGATGCTAAAGATGTTAATGGTTTAACTCCTATGCATATTGCTGCTAATTTAGGTTATAAAGACGTTATTGAAATTTTATTACAACATGGCGCAGTTTATAACGCTGTTTACTACAAGTTTTATAAAACACCATTAGAAATGTCTAGTAACAAAAACGTTATCAATCTATTAACATTTACTGAGAAATTGTTTGAGGCTGTAAAACGTAATGATTCTTTAGAAATTGAGAATTACATTAAAGCAGGGGCTGTCGTTAACGCTAAAAATGCTAAGGGAACATCATTACATTATGCTGCGTGGAAAGGCTTTGATAGGATTGTCAATATTCTGTTACAAAATAAAGCTGATCCTAATGCAGTTGGTAATAAGGGATTTACCCCTCTACATTATGCCGCTAAGTTCTCTCACTTAAAAGTTGTAAAGCTCTTATTGTCTAACGGTGCAGTATATAATGCTGTTTCTGATAGTGGTAAAACACCATCAGATTTTACTGTAGATAAAAGTATAACTAGCTTATTTAAATTACTGAGTGACTCATTTAAAAATATTAAAAATAATAATTCTCAAGTTGTTAATGATCTTAACATGATACACGATATTGATACAGTAAAAGCAATAATGAATGCTTGCGATAGAGAAAAGAAAACGTTAGTAGTTGCTGCAGTGCATAGTAACTTTTCAAAAGTCGAACAGTTGAAAGAGATATCACAAGGTGATGTATCCGCTCAGATTAATCTAGCTTTGGAGCTTTTTAATCAGGGCCATTATCAAAGAGCCTTAAGTATTTTCAAAAGCGCATATGAAAAAAGAAAAGAATTACTAGGATCAGATAATCCTGGCACTTTAGATTTTCAGACATACATAGGTAAAGTATCTTTCGCGCAAGGAGCTTACCAAGAAGCTTTAAATACATTTGAAGACATTTTCCAAAAACAGAAAAAAATACTGGGTTTGAATGATAAGAATACTTTAAGTACAAGAAGTATAATCGCTTTAGTGCTGCATAAGCAAGGGAGGAATGAAGAAGCTCTTAATATTTATAAAGAAGTTTGTAAGAAACAAGAGGAAATACTAGGGCCAAATGATTTAGATACTTTAGATTCTTACTTTCACATGGCACTAGTATTAGATAAACAAGGAAATTACGAAGAAGCGTTAAATATCAATAGAACAGTTTTTGAAAAAAGAAAAGAAATATTAAGTGCAAATGACATGTCAGTTGTATTTGTTCAAAATAATATAGCAATGGTACTCGCTAACCAGGGTAAGCATGAAGAAGCACTAAAAATTTATAAAGAGGTTTTTGAGAAGAAGAAAGCGATTTTAGGTATTAATCATTCTAGTACTTTGAAAACGTTATTTAATATTGCTTCAAATCTCTTCAATCAAAAAAAATATCATGAAGCTTTGAAAACTTTTCAAGAGGTTATAAATATCCAGAAAAATGCTTTGGGAGCAAATCACCCTGAAACCTTAGATACTCAATACAACATGGCAATTGTACTTTTTTCTCAAGGCAAATTTATTGGTGCACTTAAAGTCTTCAGAGAATGTTTTCATGAAATCAAAGCTATTTTTGGACCAAATCATCCTACTGTTTTGGATATTTTAAATAAGATAGAAAAGATTAATGATATATTAAAGTATGATGGCAGCAATGCATCGGAAATTTTTCAGTATATGCAGGAAGACATTAACATTGCTGCTAGTAATGGTGATATACAAACTCTTCAACGCTTATTAAAAGATGGAGCTGATGCAAATGACAAAGACATTGATGGAAGAACACCGTTACATTACGCTGTTAGTAATGGACAGGCAAGTATTGTAAACATCTTACTAAGGAACAGAGCTGATGTTACTCAAACTACTAATAAAGGTAATACACCATTACACATTGCTACTTCTAAAGGTTACAAAGAAATTGTTGATGTTTTATTACAACATGTAAGTCATAATAAATTAAATAATTTTATTAATGCTAAAACAGCTGCTACCGGTGCTACGTCGCTTCACGTTGCAGCTAAGAATGGTTTTTTTGATGTTACCAAGTCCTTATTGAAGCGAGGTGCATTTTATAATATTAAAAATAATGAAGGTAAAACACCTCTTGATCTTTCTAAGGATCAAACTGTTAACGACTTACTGAAACTAGTTGAAGAAATATTTAAAGATGCAAAAAATGGTAATGTTGAAATGATCAACAAATTAAAGGCCGTAAAACCTGATGAGTTTGTAGTTGTAACAAATGCTCGTAATAATCAAGGAAATACGTTATTGCAAGTTGCTGTAACTAATAGGCACAAGAATGTTGCGAGTAAATTGTTAGAAATGCTAAAAACGCCAGATGAAAATTAAGTTGTCAATACATAGAAAGGAGTTAAAAGCTTAAAACTTTAATTAATGCTGTTGAAATATTATGTAACTTAAGTTAATAATTTTAAAGAAATTGAGTATCGGTAGTTTGCTATTAAAAATATAGTGGATAAAATATTCCTATTTTTTTCGTCATGCTGTTAATTCTGTTGTTCTTTAATTATTTCGAATATTATAAGAAAGGCTAGATAACATCATAATAGTACAATTTAATAGTAACTTTAAGCCTTAAGTCATATAAGAATTTTTTTTAGATATGATAAGTAGTTGTGCATGTGCTATGATATACGTTCAAAAAATTTAAAAATTTTAAGTGTGATAACATTTTTATTTGGAATAGTTGAAACTGAAATAGATGAATAAAAACTTATTAATTTTTTATTTGCTATCAGATTACGTTCTGTCTAATACATCTACTTTTCAGATCACGTCTTTTTATTTCTTGTATTTTAATTTTAAAAAAAATGTAACTTTTGTAGCTAGTGCTTCGCTTTTCTCTTTTTCAAAGTATTTTTTTTACTATTTTTAATTTTAAGTGTAGTTGGCCATAAAGGTTTTATTAATTTTTTTTATTGCTGCTTTTTTATTTCTTTTTTAAATTGTGCATTATATAATCAAAATTTGATTTTCCCATTTTTACTGAAAGTGTCAAGCTGTTTTTTTTTATTTCGCGGTGTGTGATAAAAAATTATGCATATCTTTCACCCCCAGCGTGTGCATGCCTATGTCATGGATATTATAGTGAATGATTGTAGTGTATCGTAATTGATAACGTGTAAGAATAATATCAGGACCACGAGAAGCAACATCTGTTACAACCATGATTTGATTGCGATCAGGATGAAAAGAATTGATAACCCTGTCGCGTTTGTGCTGTTTTAAATAACAGTGTTAAAACGCTAGAGTTATCTTTGTTGAATTAATTAGCCAGCTGCTTTGCTCTCCTTATTGCTTCGTTTTGACAAAAATAGTTTTGACAAAAATTTAAATTTTTATGTACGATAACGTTTTTATTTGGAATAGTTGAAACTGAAATAGATGAATAAAAACCTATTAATTTTTTATTTGCTATTAGATTACAATCTGTCTAGTACACCTACTTTTTAGATCACGTTTTCTTATTTCTTATATTTTAATTTCTTAAAAAAAGATTTGTGCCTTTTGTAGCGCTTGGTTTTTTCTCTCTTTAAAAATATTTTTTTCATTATTTTTAGTTTTTAGTGCAGTTAGCTGTTTAAAGTTTTTTTCTGCTGCGTTTTTTAAATGTGTGTTTTAATTGCGTATTATAATCAAAATTTGGCTTCCCGTTTTGACTGAAAGTTTTAAGCCGTCTTTTATTTTGCGATATATGATAAAAAATAATGCATATTTTCTTCTCCAGCGTGTGCATGTCTATATAGCGATGGATATAATTAACTTTTGGTTGTACTGCGTCATAATTGATAACGTGTATAGGAATATCAGGACCACGAGAAGCAACATCTGTTGCAATCATGATTTGATTGCGATCACGATGAAAAGAATTGATTACCCTTTCACGTTTGTGCTGTCTTAAATCATAGTGCCAAAACGTTAAAGTTGTCTTTGCACAATTTGTTAGCCAACTGCTTTGCTCTACTCGCTTTGTCTTGGTAAAAATAGTTATTGATCGTTTACGCTGATATAATTCGACTGATGTAGTTTGCCATATTTTTCTGGTTCTGCATAATTGCATAAATAATTTCTTGCTTGATTTTTGTAGTAACTTTATACTTAATAGAAACACGTTCTGATTGATTATGGTATTTTTCAGCAAGTTTAACTATATCACCAGGAAGAGTCATAGATAACATAAAGGTTTATTGCATTTTAAGAAGATATTTTATAATTTAAATTTGTATTCCAAAGTTTATGTCGAACATACTATTTGCTTCATCAAACACGAGAGAATTGATATTGTGAGCAAAGACTTACGTTAAGTATGATTTATATAGGGTGTCTCTTTTTTAACATCTGTGAGCTCACATACACACGCGCTCACGTACACGCGCACACACACACACACACAAGCGCGCCCACGTCCACGCACTTGTACACGCACACAACAGTAGCAGCAGAGAGGGTTTGGAGTCAAAAAATGCTACGGGAGTGACGAATCGTGGGGCCTTATCTCTGCTGACAGACCCACGTATACACACACACGGGATGCTATAGACTTTACCTCCCCGTGGTAACGCCTCATCTTGGATAACGCTAAAGACGTCTTTAAAAAAAGAAGGAAAAAAACATGGACACGAACACTACCGTTCCGATGCACCCGCCAGAAAACCGGATACTATACACGGATTCGTTGGCAAAATTTATGAATCAGATACAGGAATAGGATTTCCCATTTCGACGGGAAAATTCTACTGGCGTCCCTGGAGAGACTTAAGGAATCGAAATCCGGGTATTAATATACTAGGTGGCAATTACTAATAGAACTTCTCGAGTTGCTTTGCGGAGAAGGACTCCTATGGCAGTAACCGGTACAACTGACAAAGAATGGGAGGATTTTGCCACGATTTTCTCGAACACTACTTGCTGCAATAATTTTCCGCTCCCAATTCATATGTAAGATCCATATCAGGCCAGGTTACAGCTGCTGGACAAATCTTATCACAAATTCGCCATCAATATTATCGTCATGTAGCGTCGGCTACCGGATTCTTGGAGGAAGAGAGTTGACATGCTAAACAACAACGTGCATCCGAGATATAAATTATACATTTAACAGGAGACCATGAGGCGAGCGAGAGACATACTCCGCCACACCGAAGAGTTCGAGTACATAGAAACATTAGAAGCACAAAGCAAGGCCCACCATACGACAACGCAGAAAGCACCAGTTGCCACAACCGCCTATATTGCCAACAATCAGAGCATACGTGCTTCGATTGCCGGCGAATCCCGCGTTGCGGGAGCCCCCGGCAAAGATGGCATATTAACAAAGGCTGCGAGGAAATGCCACTCGGGCAAAAAAAAAGCGATCGTACCTCGGTTCTTCGAGCCTGAAAAAAGACATTGGTCGGAAGAAGAACGTCTGTAGCAATTCATGCGAGTAGAATTTCTGAAATTCGAAGAAGTCCGAGAGCTCACGGACTGGTTGCAACATGTCATCCAAGTTAAGATGAAACAGCAGTACCGCCCTTGCCGCGTTTGAACACGAGGACATGACTGGCTTCAAAATGGGCAGGACCGTTTCATGATGTGGATCGAAATACAGATACTTCGCCGAGCCACTGCGATAAACGTCGTAAAGTGCATTTCCGGAGTTATATTACGTCATGCGCCGAAGAGATCCTCACAGATAACTGTACGCATCTACGGTCCCGACAATTTGCCGATCTGCTACGAGGATTCAGGATACATCAACCAGCATACGTCCTGCATTGTATTACGGTCAAACCAATTGCATTATCAACTCCATGATCATAATATGTCCAGAAAAAACTATATAAGTCCTGGGACGAACGATTGCCCGAGCTGCAGTTATTCTGTAACCCTGCGATGCACGATGTTACCGGCTGCACGCCCGTCTTCCTCAGTCACGGGGATTAATTGAGATGCCTGAGGGGAAAAAACCAAAACCGGGACCGCTACACACCGTCCGCCATGGATTGGAAGAGGCGTACAAGTTAACAAAGATTCAGTTAATCTGTGCTATAATTTGCTGGCGATATTTGCAGCCTCACATCGAGGAATGGGTCAGGGTGTTGAAACGAGGCCACTCGCTGTCCGACGAGCAGGCATAGGATTCGATGCAAAACTCACGCCGAAATATATGGAGCCAGAAAGAAATACGCCGCATTATTTTCCTGGTCATCGTAGACCGCAGAAGCCCGTACAGGAAATGGATATTTGAAAGGTATACAGAAATTTATTTATCTTGTGTATTTAGTCTGTGTAGTATCTTGGTTTTATCCGTATTTAGAGATTCAATATAAGTATATTCAGTCGTGTGTATTTTGTACACAGATTAAGTATACACATAGAGGAAGTGTGCGATACTCTAAGCCCCTGAAAACTAATATTAAGCGTTGTCTACAATGGCAGCAGGAGTAGTGGATTAAGATTATAAGACATCAGAGTAAGTTGTTTTCCTGTCTAATAGGGCATAAAGTAAAGCCGTAAGCGAAATGGTTGAATCTCATTTTCTACAGTCTACTCAACCGTTTCACTTACGGCTTACTTTACGCCCTATTACACTGAAAACCCAACTTACTCTGACGTCTTAGAATCTTAATCCACTACTGCTGCTGCCATTGTAGATAACGCTTTATAGATGACTGAATTTAGTTTGTACTGAGTTGTAGTGTCAAATGTTTGTTATAACGTGTTCCTAACAAATTTCGTTTATTTATATTAAGTGTAATGTTATATCAATTTTTTCGAAGGTAAATTTTGGAAGGGTAATGTTGGATATGTCTGGTAATGTGCGGAACATCTTATTAATCTTGCAAAAAATTTTTCACATATTTTTATACATATTAGTGATTAAATAGTCTAATAATTATTATTTGTTAATATGATAATATATTAATAGTCTAATAATTATTATTTGTTATATAATTATATATTACAAACTCTAATTTTATGAAATAGGATACATGATTATTTGATATACAAATATAGAACTATATACGCATACATAAATTATTATATGCTTTCTGTATACCTTATATGTACTATTTTTCTAGGGACTGCACAGGCAAGTAGTACATCGCTACGTGCACATCCAAGATTTAAAACGGTTATCGAAGAGTTGTTGCGCGACAATCCGTTGGAATACGATCCAGCTCAACCGGCTATGGAGGAACGAGCCACGCTATTCCGAGCGGAATCAGGGACGACACAACCATCCGTGTCGATCCCAGCAGAACAAGACAAATTGCGAACCGCGAATTGGGATGATCCAGCGATTCGACGCCAGGTGATCGAGCGATCCGCCAACTAGGCGAAACAAGCGTGACTGATCACGCCGCCACCGTTTCGAGACCACTGATTTGATATTGTTAATTTATTTAAATTAGTTATTTGATTATTATAAATTTATTAGGTAATATAAAATACTTACGGAAACATCAAGAAATACGAATACAGATATTATGATTTCCTTGGAAGACTACTTATTAGATTTAAAAAAAAAAAACGATAATTTTTCAAGTATGTTTATATATATAAACGTCTTATAAAAATAAGTTTTGCTACTTAATGAAATGTTATAATTGTAAAGTACATTACATTGCATCAGTATTGAAAAGAAAGAAAAAATATATAAACGTACAAATATCGTTGACATTATCAACAACGTCACCAAGGAAGTATCAAATTCGACAGAAATTAAACCAAGCTGTAAGAAAATTATATTTTATGATGCAGAAAGATAATTCGGAAGTAGATATATGGCAGTAGATACATTTTTTTACGTGCAACAGTATGACAAAAACCCTGCAACTAAATGGGAAATTGCTTTCGGTCGGCTGAAAAATAGGCTGAAAATTTGATGTTTGTAGTTTAAAGCATTTTGATTAAAGGTCTCAATGGGCACAATTCTCGAAATGGACTGTTTAAGTGATATTGACCCTAGAGTACGTATCCGATTGATGATACAACAAAAGTTTCCTTACATTTCGAAAGTGTATTAAATATTTTTATATGTGTAATATTTTCCGATTTTTGAACACACGCTCCCATACACGCTCTCATGCACTTATACAAGAATATATCTATGTATAGATGTTCAGGATTTAGCGTGCGACAGAACTAGACGTCGTTCTACGGCTTTCAGGCTCTCGTACGAACTTTTTGGGCACGATGACGCGGCGTCCGCCGCGTTTTCCCAGGCGCGACTCGCGCGCACATTCGCAAGCGCCGGCTTTATAGAAGCACAAGTTGGCCGCTTTGCTTTTTGGCACGGTCCAACATCGATAATTGCACTTCAATCTGTTCTTTTCAGAACACGTTTACTTGCACGTGAGCAAGATTTTTGCGGCCTTCTTGGCTCAGTTATACTCGGATTACTCGGCACACACGCTTTATAAACTACTCACATGTTCTTGAGCACAAATACTATTACGTATGTACTTACGTGTCATACTATGCAAGGCCCACCATACGACAACGCAGAAAGCACCAGTTGCCACAACCGCCTATGTTGTCAATAATCAGAGCATACGTGCGTAACATTATTTCATACTTATTTGCACCCGTTCATGTATAGACATGTTTTTGTATATGTTTTGTTAGGTTGTGGGAGTGTGTATGCTCAAAATTTTGCAACTAATATACACATATAAACATTTAATGCATTTCCTATAATGCAACATAAGGAAACTTTCGCTGTATCATCAGTTGATTATAATAAGTACGCTATAGGTTCAATAAGACCAAAATGTTCTATTTTCCTAAGAGCTGTGCCCAGTGAGACTTAATCAAAATGCCCTAAATTGCAACATATCAACATTTGAGCATATTTGACTGAAGGCCATTTCTTATTTTAAAAGCGCAAGCATGTCTGTTTCAAGTAAATGCCAAAAGTATAGTCCTGTTCTAAAGGTTATAAAGATTTAGCGATTTTTAAATTATTTTGCATGTCAAATCCTATAATACAAGAACGACCTTCATGTCTCTTTTATCTAACTCCAGGCATTCAAAATGTGATTCTTAAAATATTAAATATTAAAACTGAAACATTGACAGAAATTGATAAATATTTTTTTTTGTTTGAACGAAATGTCCTTAAAAGCACATTTATTTTGTAATTTAACGAGAGAGTTGTAGATTTTCAAGATATGGGGTTAGATACATGGTGTTTGCTGGGATGTATGTATACTGAACACTGTATATCCTTGAAATGTTGTTATAATGCTAGTTAGAGGTACATGCCAATTTTGGAAACAACTATCGGCATATTTTTTCAAATTTTGCTATTGATAGTCCTTATTTATTAAATATTTTACATACAAAGCTATAATAAGTTTAAGAAATATTAACTTCAAAGTTCACATGTGAAGATGTGGTCTCAGAGTTCTAATTTTGTAAAGCTGTCTTAATTATTACGTATCAATATTTAGAAACAGTACTTTGAAAATAACAATAAAAAATTTGAAATTCAGAGAGCTATTGATAACAATATTTTTGTTAATATGGGAATAGATAATTACGAATATTGCAATATGCCAATAACTGAAGAAAATGCATTTACGTATATTTGAATATTTATTAAAACGTTTTGTAAAACACACATGTCAATCGTGTAAATTATTTATAGAAAAAATAGAAATTTATACATTTTAAAATTATTAAGCTATTTCAGAACATATAATATTAATAATAATAAAAAAAAAAAAAATACATTTAGTCATTTGCATATTCCAAGTTCTCTATTTCTACAGTATATATTTAAGAAATGCGTTTAAAATTTTTAAAACTTTTATTATAAAGCAACCTAACGTAATGTAAAATTTTACAAACATTTTTTAAAAATAAAATTTTCTTATGCATGTTGTAATTTTCCTAGAGCTTATTTAATTAAAATTTATATTAGGATCCGTTTATTTTATACTGTAAAATTTATCAACCGAAATTTCAAAGAACAAAGAAAATGTAATATAAAATAATGTTAATTCTGTAACACAATTAAATTTTATTAGTTTTTATAATATGAAGCTTGTTAACTATATAATTACGTATTATGATTTATATATGTAATTAATTACAAATATGCATGTAAATTATATAATTAACTAAAAATATACATGTTAACCAATTATCTACATACTTAACTAGAAGTATGCGTGTAACTGATACATGTTAAAGTGACAGTACATAGTATAAGAAATCTTATTCCTTTTAATTATTTGTTTTTTTAACAAGTAAAGCATTATCGAAATTAATATTACTATTCAATATTATATTTGCATTTGTTAGTGTAAATACACTGATTTATCAGAGTGTAATTTATTGATTATATATTAATATGTATTTCTATTTAATAGTATTTTAAAATAAATAAAATTCGTATATTTTTACTTGCATGTGTGGAATCATTTTTACTTTAAATATTGAATTAATTAATTGAATTAATATAATATTTTTCATGATTATATTTATAATAATAATATTATTTAGTTTAATTTAGTTTAATAAAATTATATTATAAAATTATATCATAGTATTTGATTTGAAATTAATTATATAGATAGAACTATAAATAGCAAGTCTATTCAAGCATTATCAAGACGTTTGGCACATGTATTTGGACAATAACAATTGTTGAACAGTTTTATTATTCAAATAAATCACTCGCACATTGACAACATGGCGAATGATTATTCCAAAGTTCAGGGACATGAAAAATTTTGTAGCGCAAATGCTAATGACAAAGAGCCTAATTTAAATTTACTAAAGGAAGAAGAGAATATGAATTTATTAAATAAAATAAAACATTGTAATGTTTTAATTATAGGAATCAAAATAGTGAAATGTTATTTATATGACAGCATATAAGTAATCAACTGACCTCTTCGCTAACTCTAACATTCCCTGGGCAAAGGAGATTTTTGGGAATGTAATCTGGGAGCTCCTTTGTGTGTACTGGTTCGATTTGATCTTCCCAAGGTAACTTTATACGATGTAAACATATCAGCACTCATTCTTTTCTTAATGTATTATACCTTATATGTTGATAATTTGCAAGACAGTTAAAAATTTTATTAAGAAAATTGTTATTGGACATATATTGTGGAAAATACTGTTATACATATATTTAACCAACTGGATCAGACGCCGATAATGTGGCATTATCTTTGATACATATTTTGTTCCATGTGTGTCTTGTAATCCCATCGCCTATTACAAATTTGGAATTGGACGATCCATTCTTTAGGATATTTCTGATATTGACAAAAAAAAGTTAGGAAATATGCTGTACTTATATATCAGTTTACGATAAAGCTGCTAAATTATATAATAGATTAGATTTTTTTTCATCATTTTACATATTTTATTACATATATATAATCCTATCTCTGCATAACGTTTTAGACTAAATATGAAATATTTAATTATAATGCAGAACATCGGTACTATCTTCATTATCAAAAGATTAATATAAAATCTCTAAATATATATACATATACTTCTCTATCCATATTAACAAGATGGTTAGCTGTTACAATATTATCGCCATTTGATATTATAGAGAAAGCTCGTTTGTCACGTAAGGATCATCGATCTTGACGAACGTTTATAATAAATAATAATATCCGCCGAATGAAAGAGCGTATTCTTTCTTCATGCTTATCTGAAGTCAAATGTAAGACGATATATCGTGGGAAGAACGTAGCGATTGGAGCATATTATTGATATCGATCACTACACCCACCACCTTCTCGTTATTGTCGTTGCGCAACAATAATGTATGTATACGTTACACTTAAATGTAAAATTAACTTAAATAAAAGTAAAAAAACACTACAAATTATAATTTTTCACAAATATTATTGTATAATTAATATTTAATTATTGTTCGGGCGCGCAATAAACGCGCCGAACGAATCGCCGAATCCGTTCCGCGAGAACGCGAGATAATTGCGAGTGGCTTCGTTCAGCCCTTTAACTATGAGACGACCGGGGTTTCAGTTAACCGCGGATCGCTTGTTAGGAAGTTGAGTGGAAGGCCCAAAAGACAGCAATTGATTTATAATACATATAAACTTTATTCGATATAACAAAACGAAACTGACGAAACGCTAGATGTACAGAGAAATTAGTGCGAATGCACTCGGCACGCTGTGACTTGTAGTATGCGTAATTTTGAAATGCGATTTACATGACGTGCGCAATGAAAAGCGGTAAAAAACGGTAAACGGTATCGCGGATGCAATTGTCGCGGTGTGACGGAGTTGCAAAACGCGGTCTAACGTCCGATGCCTACAGAGACGCGGTAGGTATATACGGCAGGAAGCGAAGCACCGGGGTCACGACAGCGAGAGGGCTCGCAACGAGACCGAACGTGCTCGACCCCGCGGAATCGTGATCGTCGGTTTGGTAGGCTGGAGTTCGGGGACACCTGAGAGTACTCAGTCGAGACTCGGAGCACCGGACCTCGTTTTATGTGTCGCCCTAGGAAGTTGGATAGGGTAGGCTTCGTCGAAGGCAGCAGAGAGCCGGAGATAAGACGAAGTGTCGGGTGTCGGCTCCTGTCGGAGCGCCGGCTTATATACCGCGGCGCGGCGGGTTCGTTGGAAGGGAGGCCGGCGGTCGGGCGAGCCGCGTGGGGATGCTGACGCGCGCTCGCCTTCGGCGCGGCTCGGCTTTTTCCGGCGGTTCCGAACTTATCGAGCATTTCGCGTGAGAAGCAAACGAAACGTATATTGCAGTACATATAACGGTTTAAGATATAAATTTTACATTAATAAATTGGGGGAATCCCCAACAATTATTATTATGCAAATTTAAATA
>NW_020209927.1:15827-25513 GCF_003070985.1 Temnothorax curvispinosus
ATAAATTGGGGGAATCCCCAACAATTATTATTATGCAAATTTAAATATGCTTTTAAAAATTACTAATTTTTTAATGTAGACAGATTTTTTTTAAAGCGTATTGGTCAAGCAAGGATTTTTACACATTACATTTTTAAATTTTAAATTTTATGTTCGTAAATTATTTCATTACATTTATAGTTTTTAATATTTTTATGTTTATAAATTTCATTTTTATATTAGCATGCTCGTAAATATATCAAAATCTGGTAGGAAAAAATTAATATTAAAAAATTAACAATAAATAAATAACGTCGCGCATTTTAAACTCGTCAACCCGAGATTCGAGATTTGAAATCAACCGAATACACCGCTCGAAGTTTGCCGAAGACACCGAAGTGACGAGCGCATATGGCTTCTGCGCACATGACGCGGAAACGTTTGCCGCGCAGCAAGAAGGGACGCGGTCAACGTGCAGATTTTCATTAGAAGAAGAAGTTTATTGGCTGCCGCGTCCCTTCTTCCCGCGCGACAAGCGTTTCAGCCTTTCAGCGTCCTGTGCGCAGGAGCCAATAGACCAATAACAATAGACTTCGAGCTTCGAGCCGGGTTTCACGTGGTCTTTCCTTTTGATGAGCGTTGCGTCGTTGCGTGCTCGCGAGATCTTGCGATCTCGGTTCGGTCATTTGCCGGCAGAACGTACGTGCGTAGTGAGTCAGTAAACGTAATTGTGAATAAGCAATTAAAGAATAAAGATTATTGCCCGACAATCACAACGAACGGACGTAAATATCGCTGATAGAGGCAGTGTCGCGCGACAGCGCTTGACCGGCCGGTGTAACACCGAAGGCGCCCTGAGTGACTATTTGTTACCAGTCGACTTACGTTGAATCACATACAGGTACTCGTTACAATTGCGTGTTGATACGCAACATTGCGAATAACTTTCCGAGTATTCCGCGAATCGTTATACGAAACGTTTGAGTGTGAGTGTGATGAGGAGCGAGTGAGAGAGGTGACTCATAATCACTCATAATACATTCTATTGTAAGTGAATACGGTACAAGTCGTTTAAATCTTTCCCCCTTTTGCACCGCACTGCTATTCCGGGTGTCGTTGATATCTGACATTGAATTAATAACAATTCTTTGTTATGCAGAATAACTACCGGAAGAATACCTTACCTGTTACCTGTTACTGAGAACAATCGATACTCATACGGGATTAAGCCAATTCTGGTGGAGCGAGCAGCCGAGTCTGAGACGTCGGTGTCTGTAACAAAGGAAGAAAAGGTTATCAATCAGAGGAATCCTTCTTGACAATGAAATCAAGTGGCAACCATAAGGAGTGAATCAAGTTTGTTTGTTTTTTATAACATCTCACTCCTCCGGTCATAACTTTAGTTCAAAAACTCAGACTTAACTAATTTAAAATTTACGTTTCGAAAAATACAAGGTAAATTTACATCTCAGCATATTTTAGTCCAACAGAACTGGCTTGTTTTCGTGATTTTCATTTACCTATGACCTTTGACCTTTCTCTATGTCACTTCCAATATTATTTAAAAACATATTAGCATAGCCTTTTTAGTTTATTTAGACATAAGTCAAGAAGATATTTCTTTGTTTGTGCCATATTAAGTAAATATTGCCATCTTACTGCTGGAATAACTGTGTCTTAGTGTCAGAGAAGTTCGTACAGAGGTCATACACAAAAACGAACTGATTTTTACTAATTAATAACAAAATATAAAAAATGAAGAAACAAGCAAGAGAACTGTATCCCCAAGTTCTAACTCAACTTGAAAAGGCAGTATCCGAGGATAATATTGATAGCTTAAAAAAATTAAGCTATTTAATTGACAACATAACTAATGCAGAAGATCAAATAACTTTGAGAGATTATTATGATAATGCCGGTAGCTCTGTTAGAAGCACTAATTTAGTTATCTTAGCTTGTAAACATAATAAAGTAAAAACTTTAGAGTATCTATTTGATAGTGATAGTAGAATTCTAAATAATCTTTCTGTTGCTATTGTATACTGCCAGATGATGAAGATGAAACTCGCCATAATGCATTTTATTATGCTATACGTTCATGCAATGTTGAGCTTCTTAATATACTTATTAATAAATGACCAGGTAATAGGGTCGTTGCATAAAATTTTTTTATTAAGCGGTATCCATAATTAATGTAGAGAATCTAAGCCGATTTTTAATACTTTTTGAATTTAAAAAAAAAACCTAAATTTGAGAAAGTTATAGCTTTCTAAAGTTTCTTTGATGACGGCAACTTCAAAAGATTTCGCTACAAGCTTATGACGTCACGCACATTTTCGTGTACTATATTTTCTTCAATTTTGAAGATATTGCAAAAATTCAAAAAGTTTACAAAGAAAGTATGCCATGATCTATCAAACCGCTTAATAAAAAAATTTTATGCAACGACCCTATTATTTTGCTGTTTATTCAGGAGAATTGGATACAATACTTTCAAGGGCTTATGAAGAATTAAAATTAAAAGACGTACCGTTATCAGATGAAATGGAAATTTTTGTTGAAAATAAGTTAATAAACCTCCGTTTCTTCTCTAATACTTCTCGAAAAGATCAGATCGTGAAGAACTTTAATAACATCAAAGAACGGATTGAATTAACACTTCAAAACATTAACTTGCTAAAGACAGATTACTCACACATGGAAAAAATTGATAAAAGGATTTTATTTATAGCAAGATCTATCGCACAAAATATTCATATATTAAAGCGGCAGTTAAGATCAACTTATGATAGATTACCTTGGGAAGAAATGGAGTTTTGCTTAGTCAGTTTTATTTTTTCTCACACAAAACGCCAAGAAATTAATCTATTTTATAATGCTACGGTGAATAAAAGCAAAATACTAAATTACTTAGAAAATTTTGCAAAGAAACTTGAAAATGAAAAAGATAGTATAAGAAATGTAAATATTGGTAAATTCACTAATTTTCCAAAGTTAAAACGCGAGAAAGTTGTTGCAGATATTATTAGCAGCTGTCCTCAATTTGTAGAGTTGTATGACGATTATCAACAAATTAGGGATATCTATTCTTTAATGAAAACTAGCATGCCCCGCCGGGCTTCGCCCCGGAGAACATGTGTAGTAAAACACGCAAATAGTCTCTCTCTCTCTCTCTCTCTCTCTCTCTCTCTCTCTCTCTCTCTCTCTCTCTCTCTCCCGCTCTGGAAAATTTCGTAACCAATTTCCAAAAAGATACCGATTCCCAAAAAGATCGGTAACGAAAAACTATACAGTTTATAACACTCCCCGGGAAATTCTACCCCTACTTTATATATAATTTTTTGCGATTCGGTCAATTAATTCCCGAAAAATTTGAAAAATTTCTGATACCGGTTCCCAAAAAGATCGGTAACAAAAAATTATACATTCTATAACACTCCCCGGAAAATTCTACCCCTACTTCATATACAATACTTTCAAAACCAGTCGAATAGTTTAAGAGTGCATAGCGGACAAACATACATACATTCATTTTTATATATATAGAGATAAATGATTATATAAAGTTGGCGTTATCGGCTGATCCTAAAGAAAGGGAAGGACAGTTAATTATTACAAGGGTTTTACAGGTTATCGGTGAGCATTTAAAAAACACATTAGAATCACCCAAGTTATCTAATAATACAAGTGAACTTTTGCTATTATCGTTACCAAAAAACACAAGAGAAATAATTATAGCTTTACGTAATTCACTATCACATGCTTATTCACTCTCTAAGAGAACAGAAATTGAGGAAAACACAGATGTTAGTTTTTTTATCGGTGTTCAAAATGATACTAAAAGAATCGATATTGTAATTACTGATATTCTTTACGGTAAAAAGATTAAAACGCTCAGAATGCTTCTAAAACGAATGGCTGATAGCGAAAGCTTAGGTGAGATAAAAGAAATTGCTGAAATATTTAGTAATGTTAAATTGGATGAAATGATACAGGAAAATTTTAAAATGATGGAACACGAGAAGCTTGAAAAACTTATTAAAGAATTAAGTGATAATATAACTGACAAAACGAATTATGAAAAGGAGCTGTTTAATAAAATTAATAACATAATCAAATCTGCAGAAGTTCAATCAGAAAATACCAGAACTGATTATGTCACTGGATATTCATTAATGAAGGGCTTAATCAGCTTGACTGAAAAACTTGCGTTTGACCGTAATGTTGTTAGAGGAATAAAATATTTAGCTAATCGAACATTGGAGAATATGACTCTAAAAATAAAGCCTCATATTCTTAAAGAAATTGTTGAGTTGTCAATGAAAATTTCTCGTAGCGTTAAGTCAAGAATACAACATGAAAACATTGATATAATAAACAGATTAATTTGCGAAATTTTTTATATTTCTGAATTGGTAACAAGTGATATCAAATGGATTAAGAAATTAAAAGAAAAGTTGGATGAAAGAGATTCGTTTATTTCTACATATAAACAAAGGAAGACTTACGCTATAACAGAAGAAGAATGTAATAACCAGTTTACCGTGAAGCTGTCTGAACTGAAAAATATTTTAAGCAATAACGCGTTAAGTGGCCAATTAATTGAAAAATTACCTTTCTATAAGAATGACAAAAAATTGCAAACACTAGTAGAAATGCTTGTTCTAGATATAATGTCAATTTTAGGTAGCTCAGAGCATTACTTGGAAAATAATTTACTTTCTTTAGACGATAACGCTCCTTTGTTAACTGGAAAATGTTTACGTAATCATTTAGCGCATGATAATCCCTTAGTTGACGTTATGTTATCTGATCCTTCTATTGTAATTGTTTTGAACGCTAAGAAACTCACTGAAGAAAATATAATAAAAAGCAAGAAGAAAATTGGCAAGTCAGTAAGCGATAATTCTTTCAAGTTGAGGGAGAAATACGATCAAGACTTATATATCATTACTAATCAGGAAAGAATGTTTGCTGCTTTGGACGAAGAAAATCTAGAAAGTTTAAAGGATTGTCTAAAGAAAGGAGCAGATATTAATGCTAGAAATGTTAATTTATGGACCACGTTACATCTTGCTGCTAAGAAACCCAGTCTAGAAGTTATACAATTTATTCTTGATCAAAATTTGAGTGTTAATGTGAAAAATATTAAAGATCAAAGCCCATTGCATATTGCTGCTGCGCATGGAAAGAGAAATATTGTAGAATTTTTTATACAAGAGACAGGTTTATATGTTGATGAGCTAGATAAGAGTGGTAGAACTCCACTACATGTTGCTGCTCAAAATGGTCACAAGGATACTGTTGAAGTTTTATTAAAAAATGAAGCAAATACTGTTGCCCGAGATAATAGTCGTTTTTTACCTTTACACTATGCAATATATAATAATCATATCGATGTAGTCAAGATTTTATTGAAAAATGATATAAATGTTGATGTTAATGAAACTACGGGTGGCCTTACCCCATTGCACATAGCTGCAGAAAGTGGTCGTCTAGAGTTAGTTAATTTCTTGCTTCAGAATAAAGCAGATGTTAACGCTAAAAATGATGAAGATTGGACATCCTTACATGTAGCAGCATTAAACGGCCATCTGGAAGTGGTAAATGCTTTAATTTTAAAAAGAGCTGATATTAACGCTAGAGTCTTAAGTGGTTGTACGCCATTACACTATGCAGTAGAAACTGGTCAAGAGTCGATAGCGAGTATTCTATTGAAGCATGGAGCTAATGTTAATGCTGTCAACAAATTCTACAATAATACACCTTTGCTTTGTGCAGCGAAAGATGGGCATGAGGGAATTGTTAAAGCTTTACTGAAAAATAAAGCCGACGCTAGTATTGCCACTGTTACAAGTTTTACTCCATTGCATCTTGCTGCCGAGAATGGTCATCTAGGAATAGTAGCTGCTCTACTTAATCATGGTGTTAACATTCATGCTAAAGCTCAAAATAACGCTACACCACTGTACTGCTCAGCAGAAGGTGGTCGTAAGGAAGTTGCTGAGCTTCTAATAAAAAATGGAGCAGAAATTAACACCAAAGACAATAATAATTTGACACCACTACATATAGCTGCTCTGAAAGGACACGAAAACGTTGTTGATCTTTTAATAAAAAATAAAGCTAAGCTTAATGCAACAACTGATGACGGTCGTACACCATTGCATCTAGCTGCTCTGAAAGGCCACAAAGGCATTGTTGATCTCCTAATAAAAAATAAAACTGAGGTTAATGCTAAAACTTTTGACGGTATTACACCATTGTTTCTAGCTGCTATGAACGGCTGTGAAGATGCTGTTATTTCACTAATAAGAAATGGAGCAAAAGTCAATATTAAAGCTAATGATTGTTCTACACCGTTACGCGTCGCTGTTGTAGAAGGCCACAAAGATATTGTTAACCTTTTAATAAAAAATAAAGCCCAAGTTGATGTAAAAGATTTTGCAGGTTGTACACCATTACATGCAGCCGTGGAAGCAGGTCATAAAGAAATCGTTGAGATTCTGGCAGCAAACGGAGCCAATGTCAATGTCAGAGGTAACGATGTGACACCATTGCGTTTTGCTATAAGATATAATCACAGAGAAATCGTTGAAGTTCTTATATCAAATGGAGTTAATGTTGATGCAGAGGGCATTGTACCTTTGTCACTAGCAGTTTTTGCTGGTTACCGAGATATTGTAGAAATTTTGCTAGAAAACAAAGTTTATGTTAATATGAAAGATCCTGAAATTGCGAAACTATTGCATTGTGCTGCTAGTAATGGTCATAAGGATGTAGTAAAGGTTCTGATGGCAAGAGGAGCTGATGTTAATGCCACAACTGATGTTGAAAATCTAACACCATTACATTCTGCAGCATGTGAAGGCTTTGAGGAAATTGTTGAGATTTTAATTGCAGGTGGAGCTAACGTTAATTTTAAATCAAACACAGGTATTACTCCATTACATATAGCAGCACTGAGTGGTCATTGTAAGGTTGTAAAAGTTTTACTAGATAATAAAGCAAATATTAATATTAAGGCATTTGACAATAAAACGCCTGTGGAAGTAGCGGCGGCATATGGTCATTTGCAAGTAGTCAGAATGTTATTGCAATACAGGAAATTGGACATAAATGCTAGAGATAAAGATGGTTTTACGATATTGCACATTGCTTCACAAGAAGGCAGGTTAGAGGTGGTAAAATATCTTGTAGATAAGGGATCTGATATTAATGCTAAAAATACTTCTGGTACAAAACCTATACATATTGCAGCTAGAGAAGGTCATAAAGATACTGTAAAGTTTTTCCTTAGTAAGGGGTTAAGTATTAATGACCGTGGTGCATTTAATCAGACATTACTACACTATGCTGCAATAAAAGGTCATTTAGAATTTGCAAAGTTTTTGATAGCACAAGGTGCTGACGTTAATGCTAAAGATGTTAATGGTATAACTGCTATGCATGTTGCTGCTTATTGTGGTTGTAAAGACATTATTCAAATTTTATTAAAAAATGGAGCAGTATACAACGCTTTTGACAATTCTTCTAGAAGACCGTTAGAAATGTCTAATGACGAACACATTATTAAGCTATTAACATTTACTGAGAAATTGTTTGAGGCTGTAAAACGTAATGATTCTTTAGAAATTGAGAATTACATTAAAGCAGGGGCTGTCGTTAACGCTAAAAATGCTAAGGGAACATCATTACATTATGCTGCGTGGAAAAGCTTTGATAGGATTGTCAATATTCTGTTACAAAATAAAGCTGATCCTAATGCAGTTGGTAATAAGGGATTTACCCCTCTACATTATGCTGCTAAGTTCTCTCACTTAAAAGTTGTAAAGCTTCTATTATCTAATGGTGCAGTGTATAATGCAGTTTCTGATAATGGTAAAACACCATCAGATTTTACTGTAGATAAAGGTATAACTAGGTTATTTAAATTACTGAGTGACTCATTTAAACATGTTAAAAATGATAATTCTCAAGTTATTAATGATCTTAACAAGATCCCGCGAAAAACGATTGTATTAAAACCGTATTAAAAGCTTATATGAATTTATTAAGAATCTTATTAGAATCGAATATGCAAATCAATTATAATTTAAATATGTCATATTTAAATCAAATTAAAGTACCCCATCTTATTTAATCTATATATGGATTAAACTGGACCTTGCTTTGTTAAAGTATGCAAAATCAGCCGCACAGACCTAAGAAAATGCAAAGTTAATATGGTTTTAATTTGCCAAATGTGGATTAAATATGGTAATAAATTCAAAATTAATTTGTTAAATATAATCATATAAGTCAAATATAATCATATATAAGTCAAATATAAGTCAAATATAATCATATAAGTCAAATATAATCATATAAGTCAAATTTGTCATATAAGTCAAATTTGTCATATATAAATGTTATTTGATCTTATTAGAATTTTATATAATTTTGTTTTAAATTTAAATTTATACCAATTTATAAATTTAAACAAGATTATATAAAATTTTATTTTTTAAGCGTGCTACTTTATTATAAGAGTGGACTTCACGATATAACTGATACAAAAATTGTGTCGTTCCGAGACAGTGTCGTGTCTTTTTGATACCGTTATCTTATAACACTCTTTGTCAAATTTTAATTACGAGAAACAGATCACATCGAATGCCATCTATCGGATACTTTGAGATGCAATATTCTGATCTGATCATATATAATCTTATATGACTATATTATTTTTTTTTTAATTTAAATCAAATATTTTACATGTTAAGTTCGACAAATAAAGAAACAAATTTTACTGCAAATATTATTTAAACATTATTTAAACAAAAATACGTTTTAATAAGAATCAAATTAAAACCAAAGGGCCTAGCGGAGTAAGCATGTGAAATCGGCCCTTGATCATACAGAGCTGACATTAATGTCACAAGTTAGTACCAATATGATAAAACTTTCCACCAAATATTATTTTAAAAAATCCACTTTTTTAGAAGTTATGCAGAGAGAAAGTAAAATAAAGAAATGTATTTTTCTCGAAAACCACTTGACCGATCTTGATGAAAAAAATATATGTTATGTAGACTAATAAAACTAATTAACAAAAAAAATGTCCAAAATGTTTGCCAAAAAAAGACCAAAAAAAAATATTTAAATTTTTAAATATTTTTTTTTAGGGTGATATTTTCGAGGTACCCCTTTGAAATTTTTACGAAAATTTCTCTTAAAGTGTCCACTATAACATATATTTTTTTCAATTTTTTTTAAATAGTGGAACATAGTTAAAAATACGAAAATCGTAAGCGTCGCGTCACTCCGGCGCACAGTGCAGTGCCATTCCGCGTTGCGGGTGTTCGAAGTAACTTTACTAGCACATATGTACGTCTGCAATTAGCCTATAATATGTATACTTTTTAATTTTTATAGTTTCCAGAGTTTACCACGTGGAGGTTGCAGTACGGTTTTAAACTCCTTATTGGGGTGCTTTTTTAACGTGAGTCCCCTCGCCTCTCACTATATTTCCGTAAAATCAGGGTGCTTTTTTAACGTGAGTCCCCTCGCCTTTCACTACGTTTCCGTAAAATGAGGGTGCTTTTTTAACGTGAGTCCCTTCGCCTCTCACTACGTTTCCGTAAAATCGGAGTGCTTTTTTAACGTGAGTCCTCTCGCCTTTCACTACGTTTCCGTAAAATCAGGGTGCTTTTTTAACGTGAGTC
>NW_020209928.1:0-26303 GCF_003070985.1 Temnothorax curvispinosus
TATATATATATATATATATATATATATATATATATATATATATATATATATATATATGTTGCGGTAATGTCCTTTTTATATAAACGGTTATAAAAGAATTAATAAAATTATTAAAATATTAAAATATATAAAAAGAGCGGAACGCGAAGAGACAGGCACTCTGTACATGATCCAAAATGATGTCGTGAAACATGTCCCGACACGTAGTGTCTTCATAGGGAAGAGGACATGATAATTGTAGGTCATAAATTATAGTAGCCTGTCACCGGCGCTCGATTCTATAACGCTGTTTGTTTATTGTATGGCTCTTTCTTGAAAAATTATTAGACGCACACGTAAAAACAAATATCCGGCCGCATGAGCAATTTTGAAAGAACCTTTTCCTGCGTTCCAGAATTCAACTAAAAATCTATAGTTTACGTCACGTAAAATATGGTTTTTTGTTGATTTTTTTGGAACGCCGACCTAGAAAAAATGATCTTCGGCGCCATAATTATAACTTAAAGTTTGCCTTTGTACTCGTATCCGCGTGATATGGTCCCCTCCCCGCCAAGATTCTCTCGCCCCGCACCCCGCGCAAGCACCATGATCTCGAACCGGCCTTGCTATACTACTATCTTGAAATGAAAAATATATTCTGTGTGTGTATATTAATGCATATTACTTGATACTGTAAAATTAACATTATTGTTCTCAGATCCATGATATTTTATAATGTTCTTACAAGGGAACCTCGCGAACTCGAAAATTCTGATTTTAATGAAACTTTCCACACATGTAGGGGGAGTAAAAAAATAAATTTAGAAATTTTTTGTAGCGGCCCAAAAACGGTTTTAAGAGGTGTGAAACCACTCCTTATATTTAGAGCGGTTTTTACTTTTTTCAATATATCTCGAAAAATATTTGATATCAAAAAATGTTTTAAATAAAAGTTTTATAGTAAAATCTCCTCTATTCAACAACATTAAATATAATATTTTTTTAAAATAATTTTATAAATAAAAATTTTTTCCTAAAATTTTATTAATGTGGTTAAATAGCGATGTCTTTACCATAAAACTTTTATTTGAAACATTTTTTGATATCTCAAATACTTTTCGAAATACATCAAGAAAAGCAAAAATCCGCTCTACATATGAGTGGTGGTTTCACCCCTTAAAACCGTTTTTGGGCCGCTAAAAAAAATTTCTAAATTTATCTTTTTACTCCCCCTACACGTGTGGGAAGTTTCATTAAAATCAGAGTTTTTGAGTTCGCGAGGTTCCCATGTTAGTCGCATAATCTTAATATCAGGCTACTGTTGTATACAGCTGATATTTTGCACAGTTGGTTACTGATGAAATATGCACAAAACGTCTACACAGTTTAGCCAGAAAATATAAAGAATTATAAGTTTATTTTAAACTAGATTTTTCGCCCGCGCTTTGCGCAAGCTCAAAATCTATTCCCCTCTCCCCGAACTCACTTATTAATTAGGAGCACCAACAGAACCCCATAAAACCCAATTTTCAACCCCATAATAGCCATTTCCATAAAATTAGTAATCTTTTGATACCAATTTCATCAAAATCATCAACAAAAAATTAGAAAAATTTTGGCATTTTCAAGAAAACCGATCCATTAATACAAAATTATCCATTAATAAAAAATTAAACTTATCCTCCAAAAATTAAAACAAAATTTGGTACTGGTTTCAAGAAAATGGGTTAATTAATACTTATTATTTCTCGAAATTTGAATAATTTCCAATCTGGTTTCCAAAAAATCGGTAACAGAAAAATATCCATAAAAATTATTCATAAAAAAAATCAGCTTGATATCTCGAAGTTTGCGAAAATTGGAGCAATCACATACATTTTTTTTTAACAGAAATCGGAAACCTCTTTACTATTAGCAATTTTTCTAATTCTATTACATTCTTTAGGTCTTTCTACACCTATTTCATACACAATTTTTTAAAATTTGGTTAATTATTTCCCGAAAAATTGAAAAAATTTTGGATACCGGTTTTCAAAAAGATCGGTAACGAAAAATTATACATCTAAACATATTAGCATCAAAAACTCAAAACCAATCTTTTTTTTGGTTTCTTCTACCTCTATTTCATAAATAATTCATTAAAATATGGTTGATTAGACCCAACTTTATACGCAATAAAAGGTTCATATACGAAATTTATGAAAACAAAGCTTCCTCTATGAGGAACCGGTTCCCAGAAAATCGGTAACAAAAAACTATACATATCATGGCACTCCTCGGAAAATTCTACTTCTATTTCATACTTTTTTGGTAAAAATTCGGTCCACTAACAAATGAGAAGTTTGCGGTCAGACAGACAGACAGAAGACGAACTGGTTTCCAGTAGCAATTAAACCCATCTTCAAAAAATTAATAAAATTTTTGAACTGAAATATTGGAAAAATTTCTGAACCGGTTTCTAAAAAAATCGGTAACAAAAAATTATACACTTTATAGCATTTCCCGAGAAATTCTACCCTTACTTCATATATAATTCTTTAAGATTCGGTCAATTAATTCCCAAAAAATTGAAAAAATTTTGGTACCGGCTTCCAAAAAGATCGGTAACGGAAAATTATAGTACTCCCCGGAAAATTCTATCCCTGTTTGATCTATAAATTTTTAAGATTCGGTCAATTTCCCGAAAAATTGTAAAAATTTCTGATATCGGTTTCCAGAAAATCGGTAACAAAAAACTATACACTTTATGGCATTTCCCGGGAATTTCTACCCCTACTTCATACACAATTTTTTGAGATTCGGTCAATTATTTCCCGAAAAATTGAAAAAATTGAAAAAACCGGTTTCCAGAAAATCGGCAACGAAAAACTATACACTTTATGGCACTCCCCGGGAAATTCTACCCCTATTTCATATACTTTTGGTAAAAATTCAGTCCACTAACGAATGAGTAGTTCGCGGTCAGACAGACAGACAGACAGACGTCCGGTACTTATAGTTAAAGAAATTTAAAAAATTGGTTTCCAGAAAATCGGTAACAAATAACTATACACTTTATGGCATATTTTAAATAAACGTTTTACACACACAGAACGTTAAAGACAGACAGATGAGATGTTACAAACAAATGACAATTACGAACATAGTTCACGGTTCTATTTTATATACCCAGAATGCGATAAATAAACTTTTGATAGTTAATCGCGGAAAGACGCTAAATACAAGTTTTCTAACATTCCCTCTTGACGATCCGCGCATTAACTTTAATAAATAATAATTAAATCTTGATTCCGATTGCTGTAGAAAGCTTGTTGAACTGAACTTGTGGTAATGGTTTCGTTAGAATATCTGCCATCATCTATTCCGAAGGACAATAACGAACGTCGATTATACCTTTCTCACGAAGATGTCGAAGCTGATGATGATAAACATCAATATGTTTAGTTCGAGCGTTAAATTTGTCGGACTGAATTAATTTTATACATCCCTGATTATCCTCAAATACTGGAATAGCACCTTCAGGAAGTACGTTCATATCAATGAGTAGCTGACGTAACCATTGAAGTTCCTTGACTGCATGAGAAGCGGCCACGTACTCTGCTTCGGTTGACGACATCGATATCGAGGTTTGCTTATGACTGCTCCAGGCAATAGCACTTGATCCAAGTTTAAAAGTATATCCGGATGTTGATTTTCGATCTTGTTTATCACCGGCCCAATCAGCATCCACAAAACAGCAAAGAATATCATCACTGGTTGAAGATAGATGAAGTTTGTAATTCTTAGTGCCGGCGAGATATCGAATTATTCTTTTGACTGCATTCCAGTCCATTTGAGTTGGAGTCTCTACTCTTCTAGCTAGAAAACCGACAGCAGCAGCCACATCAAGTCGTGAAATAGTAGCTAAATACAGAAGAGATCCAATTGCTTGTTGATATTGATGATTGTTCGACAATAATGGACTATTCTCAGTATCTCCGGCTAAAAAACCCGTTTCCATCGGAGTTCTAGCCGGTTTTGCTTCATTCAGTTGATAAAGTTGAAGTAATTGTTCAATCTTGGCTTCTTGACTTAATAAGATATCTCCATTTTTGTTATGTTCCATCTTGATGCCAAGATAATATGATACCTTGCCTAGATCACGAATTTCGAAATGACTACTTAATCTCTTGCTTATTTCTCTAGTAATGTTAGCAGTCTTTCCAGCTATTAACAGATCATCAACGTAGAGAAGAATATAAGTAATCAATTTATCTTTCTCTACACGTGTATATAAACATGCATCCGCTGTACTACGCTGAAAATTAAGCTTTGTTAATACATCTGTTGCTCGACGATTCCAAGCAAGTGCGGATTGTTTAAGACCGTATAAACTTTTTCGAAGTTTACACACTTTATTTTCCTGACCCTTTTGATCCTGACCCTTAAATCCTGGTGGTTGTTCCATGAAGATTTCTTCTTCTAAAAACGCCGTTGAGATAGGCGCTTTGTACATCGAGTTGTTGAATATACATCTTTTTGGCAGCGGTAGCTAATAAAACTCGAACTGTATATCATACCTGACAACAGGTGCATAGGTTTCGTCATAATCCTCGCCAAACTTTTGTGAGAAATCTCGTGCGACTAAACGAACTTTGTAAGTATGAGGGCGGCCATTTGCATCGAGTTTCGTTTTGAACACCCATCGACACGAGACGGTTTTTCGCTTAGGTGGAAGATCAACAAGATCCCAAACTCGATATTTGTTGAGCAGCTTTATCTCTCGTTCTGCAGCTTTCGTCTAAAGCTCCCTCTGGCAGTGTGGTAAATGCTGAACCTCTTTCCAATTACTAGGCTCAGCATTAACAGCTGACACCAATCTTGCTGATCCATATCGTTTGGGTGGTCGTTCAGCTGTAGTCCGTTTAGAACGTCGCAATTCTTGTGTTGAAGAGGAAGAAGATGCCTCATCTTGAATCTTCTCAGGAACATTTTCAATCTTCTTCTCAATAACAGGGACATTTCGAACAGAAACGTCTTCTTCAGGAACATGATTATCTTCTTCAGGATCATCTTCTTCATGATTGTCTTCTTCATCATCTTCTTCAGGAACATGATTATCTTCTCTTCCGGATTCAACGCTATTATATTTTTCATCGCTATCATCATCATTATCGTCGCCTGAATTTAATAATGGTTGAGTAGGAATTGTAGTTCTCGATGGTCCATCATCATCGTCATTATCCATATCAGGATGCCAACCACCTCCCTCTGTTTTTGACTTACTTCGAGATTTGTGACTATAATCTTTGTTGTTCATACCAGGATGCCAATCTCCTTCTGGTTCTTCGATCGATTTCTTCTGTTTAGTAGAATTCTCAACAATTCTAACAGTATGACTATACCATACTTTATTAGTCTTTGGGTTTAAAATTTGATATCCTTTTACATCGTCTCCATATCCGACCAAGATTCTGTCCACAGTCTTGTTATCCAATTTTCGACGATGTTCTCGTGGCACAAGACTAAATACCTTGGCTCCGAAGACTCGAAAATGACTGACATCAGGCTTCTTTCCTTTAAAAAGTTCAAACGGAGCCTTATCAATGCATGCTGTTGGCAATCTATTCTGAAGATAAGTAGCCCACAAAACAGCTTCGCTCCAGAATCTCTTGGCCATCTTTGCGTCGATCAACATACAACGAACCATTTCCACCAAACTTCGGTTCTTGCGTTCCGCAACACCATTTTGCTGTGGAGTATAAGCAACTGTGAATTGATGTTTAATGCCACGTTCTCTTAGAAAATCTCGAAGTTCTCTGTTGACATATTCACGTCCATTATCTGTGCGAATGACATTAATTTCACGTTCAAAATATGTCTTCATGCAGTTGACATAATCCTTAACAGCTCTAGTGACTTCATTCTTTTGTTTTAAAAGTTTAACTACTGTATAGCGTGAATAGTCATCAATGAACGTCAAAATATATCGATTACCTCCTGCAGATGTTACCGGAAAAGAACCACAGAGGTCACTATGTATTAATTCAAGCGGCTTTTCTGTAGTGCTTTGACTGTTTGGAAATGATTTAGTAATTAATTTTCCTTGAATACAACACTCACAGATTCCATTGAGATTATCGTCTGCTCGAAATTCCAAACCAGTGACAAGTTTTCTGCGAACTAACTTCCGAATTGCAACAGGATCTCGATGACCGAAACGACGATGCCATCGATGTAACGAACAGGAAATCTTCGAAACATGTGCAATCTCTTGTTTGGATAAAGCTCGAAACTTGAATTCATCCAGATCGGCTTAAATCATTACTTGAGGTGGTCCGTCATCCCTCTTAGTAGCCACAGTAGCAACTGCATCTTCGAAATAAACTGCCAAATTGCTCTTCAATGCTCGCAAAACCGATAAAAAATTCTCCACCAAAGTAGGTACATAAAGTACGTCATTTAGCTGTAGTCGTTTAATTTCTCCAGATTTTAAACGATGACTGATAATAATACCAGAACCAATTCCGGCAATCTTCGCACAATGTCCGTCAGCATTAGACATAGTACCTTTTAACTTCTGGAAAAAAGAAAAGAAGTTACGATCATTCGTCATATGTTTCGTCGCTCCTGAATCCAAACACCATGCATCTGAGTCAATCTTGAGTTTCTTAGTGTGAGTTCGAAGTGATTTCTCGTTGTGAACTACTGCATGAAAAGCTGAATCCGCCTTGTCTTTGTCCTTGTCTTTCTTCGGGGCTCGACATTTTGCTGCTAAATGTCCTCGTTTACCACAATTATAACAAGTGCGCGTCTCCTGGTTACAATTATTATTATTATTATTATATGTTTTTCGATTATTTGACTTACTGATTGCCCCTCGATTAGACTTATTGGCCACAGCAGCTACTTCCATTATATCTGTACTTGAAGCTTCCTTTCAATCCTGACGTCGCTCATACTCGGACTTAAGCTTCTGAATTACGTAATCAAGTGTCAAAATTTCAAGTGGACTTGATTCTAAACCTGAAATAAAAGTTTTCCAGGAATCCGGCATTGCTCCGATAATGTGACAGACGAACTCTTCATCTCGTACTTCTCCCCCGGCGCGTTGAATTCGAAAAATTAGATCTTGCATCTGATCTATGTACTCGGCCATGGTTCCGGATGTCCATTGATGAATAAAACAGTTTTCACTTTTTCAATCGATATACTGAGTTATTTATATTTAACAATGTTTTTTGTCTTTACCGAAAGACATCATAAAAAAGATAATAAAAAGATATCTTCTTTTATATCATTTTTTCCGATAAGATCAAAAGATGTTTTATAACATATCTTTTGATGTTATTGAAAAAGACATCACAAAAAAGATATCTTTTCGTCAACTTTTTTATGTATTTTTCAATAACATTGTTATGCCGCGTCGCCGGTTGGTGACGGCTTACGGCAAAACACTTATTATTTTTAGGATCTCTTGACCTTACGAGTTGGAACTCGGTAGGCACAGGCGGGCAGACTAGGAAGAGTTCGGGTTCGTAAATGAAACGGGGTGTAGACGTCGTTAAATTAACTTCACTTCGTTTTACCTTACGTTGGAGCTTTATTTCAGCGCCTCCTTACACTTAATAAATTACACTTGGCTTTGTCTTTTACATTTACTATTACTCGTCCGCACTTCGTTATAATGTATACCTTCGCGTACGCGACACGACTTACGAGAACGGTCACGGGCAGAGTGTCGGGTGTAATACTCTCCGTCGCGGCTTCTTCGGCGGTCCCTTATGTTATTTTGACTTATGCCCTGTCAGCGCTATTCCGCCGGGTTCGATGGCCCTCCAAATGAGGTCGGTCAGTGACTGAGCGCATTCGCAATCTCGCTGTGATCCCGCGGTTCCGCGAGTGTCGAAATGCGTTGTCGCACATTCCTATGTATATCGCAATAGTTTGATTGACGCGGAAGCTTGATGGACTTCCACGTCCGCGTCGGCGTAAATTGAGAGGTCTTTCGAAAGACAATTTTCTCGAAGTCTTTCGAAAGACTATTCTATGATTTTATTATAATTAATTTAATAATTATCCGTTGTAATTTTAGATTACAACAACATTAAAAGGTGTTTTTCACATATCTTTTCGCTTTGTCGAAAAGATAACTTGATAAAGACTTCTTTTTCGTTATCTTTTAGTGTTATATGTGCTGTCTGGTTAATGTTTAAAGGGGTAGTACAATCTGGCGGAGGGAGTCAATTTCAGGATTTATTTGTGACAAAGTGGTAGGCCAATCAGGTTCATGGTGTATACGATATTGAAGTACATGTTTAGGTGCATTTACACTATTTTTTATATGGAAAAATATTAAGAAATGTAGGAGTTATGAGTCATCTCTTTGCACGCACGCTCGACTACGGTGTACCTAATAGCTTCTATATGGCGTGCCTGAAATGAAAAACGCAAAAGGTATTAAATTTAAATGTATTCCCCACAGGCTAACGTTCGAAAATTGTAAAAATGTTAAAAATTGTGAAAGTTATAGCACTTAACAAAAAAAAAAATTTATACACACACACACACACACACACACACACAATTTATCCTATTTCATATACAATTCTCTAAAATTCGGTTCATTAACGAATGAGTAGTTCACGGACAGACAGACAAACAGTCGGGTTTTATATAAGAGTATGACTAGATTTTGAGCGCATCGCGCGGGCTCAAAATCTATTCCCCTCTCCCCAAACTCACCCATTAATTAAGGCACCAATAGAACCCCATAAAAACCCCAATTTTTAACCCCGTAGTAGCCATCCCCACAAAATTAGTAATCTTTTGGTACCAGTTTTATCAAAATCATCAACAAAAGATTAGAAAAATTTTGGCATCGCTTTCAAGAAAATTGATCCATTAATAAAAAATTATCCATTAATGAAAAATTAAACTTATCCTCCAAAAATTAAATTCTATTATCCTATTCTTTAGTTCTTTCTACCCTTATCTATATATATAATTCTTTAAGATTCGGTCAATTAATTTCCGAAAAATTGGAAAAATTTTTAATATCGGTTTCCAAAAAGATCGGTAATGAAAAATTATATACTTTATAGTACTCCTCGAGAAATTAGAAAAAATTTTTTACCGGTTTGAAGAAAATCAAAATTTTTCAAACTTTTCGAGAAATAATAAGTATTAATAGACCAATTTTTTTTAAACCAGTGCCAAATTTTTTTTTAATTTTTGGAGGATAAATTTAATTTTTCATTAATAGATAAACTTGAAACCGGTTTTCAAAAAATTGGTAACAAAAAATTACCTATAAGTAACGAAAAATTATCTCTAAAAAAATTCAGCTTGATATCTCAACATTTGAGGAAATTGAAACAAACACGTACATTTTTTAAAACAAAAATCAGAAACCCCTTTTTTATTAGCAATTTTTCTAATTCTATTACATTTTTTAGTTCTTTCTACCTTTATTTCATATATAATTCTTTAAGATTCAGTCAATTAATTTCCGAAAAATTGGAAAAACTTTGTAACCGGTATCCAAAAAAATCGGTAACAAAAAATTATACACTTACTTCATATACAATTCTTTGAGAATCGGTCAATTAATTCTCGAAAAATTGGAAAAATTTCGGTACCGGCTTCCATAAAAATTGGTAACGAAAAATTATACACTTTATAGCACTTTATAGCACTCCCCGGAAAATTCTACTCCTGTTTCATATATAATTCTTTGAGATTCGGTTAATTATTTCTCGAAAAATTAGAAAAACCGGTTTTCAGAAAATTGGTAACAAGAAATTATACACCTCATGGCACTCCCCGGGAAATTCTACCCCTATTTCATATACTTTTGGTAAAAATTCGGTCCACTAACGAATGAGTAGTTCGCGGTCAGACAGACAGACAGCAGACAGAAAGACAGACAGACAGAAGACGGTACTTATATATATAGATATCTTATACTTTAATATCTTGTTGAACAGTATAATTTTGTTAAATTATTCCAAAAAGAAAAAAATTTTAATTTTTGTATATCTGTCTTTCAGTGCGTGGCGATGGAGATACATCCCATGTACTTGATGATACCAGCCACGCTGATGAGTTCGTTTTCGTTCCGCTTGCCAGTTGGGACACCACCAAACGCGATTATAACGATTGCAGGACATATTCCGACAAGTTGGTTGATTGCTGGAGGCTGTGCACCTGCGATTTACAGTTTGATAGTGGAAGTCGTTTTTTTCCAGACATGGGGTGTTTTCGCTTACGGAATTAAAGATTTTCCCGCTTGGGCCAGATATGTCCAAATGGAGAATAACACAGATATAATCTGTTAATTAAATGAAAGTAATCATTTAAGTGATGGAAAAGTTTAAATTCCAGTATTTCTTATTTTAGTTTTTTTTCTGCAACATTTAACTTATTATTATAATAAGTAGTAATAGTATAAATAGTATAAGTAATATAAAAAATTAAGTTCCTTCAAGTATTTTATAACTATTAACTGTATTATTTTTATAACTTCTGTGTATTACGTTACGTTACATTGAAGGAGTATATTAATGTATTTTACTTTACAGACTAATATGTGTACAAGGAATGTTATAAAGAGCAATGCAATATTTTCCCAAAATAAAATTTAATAATAAAATAAATATATAAAGTAAATCCTTACTTGTGTGAATATATGTACTAGATTCTATATAAAGTAGATTTTTTTATAAAAATAAGATATTATGGAATTAAACTGGGATGAACTTTCAAAAACTACCCACGGTAAAGTAAACCATCCTATTTACGTCCTATAGAGTACACTTTATCCTGACGATATTTCAAATTGTCCCAGATTTTCAAATACAATCCCACGGATATCCCAGTAGATTGTGCCCGGAATATTCCAATAGGATTTTGTGAAATATTATAATCTCATGATATCTAAATATTCTGCTATATTCGTTGGCTTTGCATAAGATATCTTACGAGATCTCATTGTTACGTCCAACCCCGGGATTAGGATATGAAAATCTGGGAAGCAAAGGAAAGGCTAGCCAGAGGGGTCGGGGGAAGGGAGGACGCAGCTAGATACTTACAAATGTCGCTCGCAGGTACGCGCTCAGAGACGCGTGGCGCGAGCCGAACGCACTTTTATGACTCAGAAAGGGTCAACGTCCGTGAAGACGTTAGGACGCCTTTCGTGAGCGGTGCGATCGTCGGTCCCTTTTCGAGTCAGAGAATTTAATCCCTTTAACTCAGGATCGGACCTCGTGCAATTTCGAGAATTGGAGGTAATTTGTGGGCGAGGTCTTATTTAAATTGAAAAAAAAAAAAACATTTAATTTAACCTTACTAACAACTAAACATTTATTACAATAAAATGATATATGTTGATAACATTGAGCTGAACATTAATTACATAAAAAACATCAAAATTGTGAGGCAATTGAGATGAATGAACGGAGGCGAAATGAATGTCATTAGTGTGTGTGAGTGTGTAGTTATCGCGGGAGTTACATAGGTGCGGGGGTGGTCGGGCAAGATCTTTAAACCTACTTGGAAATGAACATCCTGCCCGCTATTATTACAATTGAAATCAGAATGTGATTACATGAATTTGGGTAGGTGTTATATGTGTGTAAACTAAATTAAGTCGGGCTTAAAATTAAAGTGTATGTAAATTATGAAGTTAAAACATATGAAAAAATAAAGGTTACTTCTATAGTTATTAGTCTAATGTTATGGTCTCGGGATCGCCTATGTCCTCGAGATCGAGAGTCGAGGCAGTTGAGGAGGTTGGGGACGGACTTCGGGAAGAGGAGGGGGAATCGGGAGGTTCTAGGAAGCGGGCTGGATCGGGGTTGACGGGGACCACGCGAGGCGGGACCACGCGAAACGGAGCCACGCGGCAAATAGGGCGATGTTCGACAATTGGGCGAGAGGGTAGGACGACTGGGCGATAGGGCAGGATGATAGCGGGACGATTCTGATGCGAACAACCGGGTTCTTCCGTAAAAGCTGGTAGGGGCGGTGGGATGGCGAGTCGCGGAGGACCGGCGTTGAGCTGTTCCCGGGGGAGTTCGACCTCTCGTCGCGCCCGCTTGTTCTGGCGATTTCTCTGTCGCCTGATCGTGCGGAGATTCTGTCCTCGAGGGGGTAGGACTTTCGGGTCCACTAAAATTATTTACTTATTTAGTCGATCTCTCTTGGACCCGGTCGGAAGCGAACAAAAGGAAATCGTCGAGCTTAAAGGGGGGGGGGGAGAAGTCAGTGGACAGGCTGGGTCCACGACAGCGACGAGACGCCGGGAGCCAAGTCAGGCCTACCACAACGCCAACGACCGCTGGGAACTCGATGCCTACACTGACCGACCCACAAGCATAAGCTCAGGGAGGTCAGTGGACCAGCTGAGTCCACGACAGCGATGAAGACGCCGGGAGGCAAGTCAGGCCCACGACAACGCCAACGACCGCTGGGAACCTGATGCCTACACTGACCGACCCCAAAATAATAAGCTTCCGGGGATCCGACAATCGATAGACCGTTTAAGAAGGGGGCGATAACGCGGAAAAAGAAGGATTAAAAGAATTACGGGACCTACTACTTGATGAGTTCAAACGAGTGGCCTTCTCTCTGAAATGGACGTTGGACTCGTCGGTGGGTGAGTCGGGGCGACTGATGGTCCGTCGGATCTGTTGCACTGACTCTAAACGTGGAGTCGAGACTCGAAACGAATGAGATTCAGATTATAATACCGAGCAATGCAGACTGAAACTGAGAAAATTTCTCTGAGGGCGAGTCCTGCGACATCGCGATTTAAATAGGAAGCTTCGAAGGATGGAAGGGGTGGATTTCGTGTGGGATGTGTCTGGTTTTTGTTTAAAGGATTTCGGGTTGGCGGGATGTTTCTAATTTTTGTTTAACAGATTTCTTATTGGTTGAGATGTTCCTCACCCAAGAGGTAGATTCTTAAGTTTTCGCCTATCCTGGAAAGCTAGAGACGGTTATCGATTTTTGCGGTTTTCCATTGGTGAGCCCCCTCTTAAGGCCCCTACTGTCTTATTGGGGGTGTAACCCTTCGGTTCTTTCCAATGACGCATTTGTTTTTCGGCTATCGCCAATTTCTCTTTTATTGGGGTTCCTTACTTATCTCGCGACCCTGTTTTTATATCGACAGACGATGCATACTTCTCAATCTTAATAGTAGGTACAAGGCAAACAGAACTTCCGCCACGTGTATTTACAATCACGTCCTAGGCTTTGTCTCTGTTTGTCGGAAACATCGCACGAGCAATTTTATAAAGCTCGCTCGATGCAATAAAGATCTTCATCAACTCTGTCTGGGATTCAGGCCCTTTTGGCGCGTCGTGTCGCCGGGTTTATAGTTATGGACTAGACAAGGTTGATAGACAAAATCCCATTACGTATGCCCCGTCTGTCAATATTTTACTCTGGAGGGTCGCTTCGTCGCCTAGGCAAATAGCTATTATAGTTGTATAAAAAAAAAAGGAATGCGAGATCTAACCTCACCCCGATCGATAACCGTCCGTACTCGGCTTGTTTATCCTAATCTTAGGGCTATCTTAGGTGTATAAGAATTCCCGCGAAAAAGGGATATAGTGGAGTCCCCAGGACGTAACATCATTATAGTTCACAACGATACTGCTAGGCGGTGCACGACGGTAAGACCAACTCGTAAGTAAATCTCAGTTAAGAACGAATATAAGCAAGTTTCTGGGCAGCATGGCGCAAGGCTAGCCCTCGCCCTTTTGTGAAATCTACACGTAATTTGAATAAATTTTTAGCAAAACGTTTATTTTGCAATCTTTGTGTGTATCAAGGAGTTAATAGTGTAATAGTAATAGCATAATGTTAAAGCTAAACAGAGTGCGCGAAACGCGTATCTGTGATATCTAGTACTTTTAACATTTATTTTAAAATTATTATAATCTTTATTTATAAAAGACAATATTCAAATACAAAATATATTATTTTATTTTAGTTTTTTTTACTATATATCACAATACATATTAAAAGTTTTGTTTTTCTTGATTATATATCTTGACTACAATACTATTTTATGACTATAATACTGTACAGAGTGTTCGATTAATGTAATTAAAAAAATCGCATATTCTAAATAAAAAATTGAGTCAAAAAGTTTTTTACAGTTTTTGGATATGTTTAATAGGTTAGTAGCTAAGTAAGTTTACCCTGCAAAATGTCGGGTAATTCTAATTTTTAGATATGTTTTATATTTTGAGGTTCTAATAAAAAAATCCAAGTTTTTTACCTTGGCGTATTTCTGCTCGCGCCGTCATCTTGGAAAAATGGTTTTTTTCCGGAATATCTCCTCACCAATCTATATTTGGGCAAAAATAGCTATTATCAATTTTGTAGATGAGGGTATAATTCCTTACAACTTTTGATGAAAATATTTTTTTGTATCTAATAGATAGCGAGCTACAGCATTGTAAAGTGGAGCAAATTATTAAAAATTTCATAAAAGGTTCTGTTTGAGCATATTTTATTATAATTACTGTTAATTGATGAAATACTGTTTTTTAATGACATATTAACAATAGTGTTTTGTCCGACACTAAGAAGACCTCAGAGCACGATGTTTACCGGCACCACCCTGACAAGGGCGCGAGGCGCGATGAAATGTACGGAGAGGAGTGGATCTCGTAGGAGTAAATCGACACCCTGGCTATGGTTTACTTTCACTTTTTACACAAATTCACACAAATAGAGTTTACGGGCAGATGTCGTGATAACTCTCGCTGGTGCTCTCCTTGAGCCGAGACTTTACACACTGCAGCCCCTTGCTCCGGTGCTCGAAATGCGATTTGAAAACGATCACGAGGGTGGCGCGTAGCCGCACCAGGACCGTTCATGGTTGTGACATCGCCCAATGCTCCCGCTTTTTTCTGATTCTTAACATACCGCCCGCCTCGGAACGTTAGTTTTGAAATTTACGGAATTTAAAGCAGTCGATACGTTAAGGGCGCTGAACTTGAACAGAACGTTTACTAACTCGTGTTAACGCAAACTTACATGACTAAATCGTTGATAAACTGTTGAGGCACCCGTAGTATGATAGAAGAAGGAGCAGACGTTTTCTATGTAGGAATAGAGACGACTAGATTTGCAAAAATAATGATCGTTTATTCTAGCGTGTTCAGCTTGCTTGGCAGTTTGCGTGCGACTGACAATATGGCCGCGCTCGGAAGCTTTCGGAGTTCGGAGCCCGCTCGCCCGAAGTGCCGCGCACGGCACACATCATGCCCTCTCGGGATGCGCATACGCGTGTGTCAAATGCGACGACCTGCCTTAACACTTCCGCCGTCTAAGCGTTTGACAAAAACCCCGAGATTTGTACGCAGTTCGACAAACCTGTTTCTCGGGAGCGCTTTAGTGAATATATCTGCTAGTTGAGCTTCGTAGGCACGAAAGCGACGTTAATCTTGCGATTCTCTACCTTCTCACAAATAAAGTGATATTTTATATCTATATGCTTTGTCCGCTTATGGAACTCCGGGTTCTGAACTAGACGAATCGCGCTTTGATTATCGTTGTACAACGTCGTTGGTTTATCACACTTATAACCTATTCCACTCAAGAGTGTGCAAAGCCACACAGCTTCTTTTGCCGCAGTCGCCGCCGCTATATACTCGGACTCCGTTGTGCTCATGGACACAAGTTTTTGTCGTTGAGACGACCACGTAACAATACCATTTGCGATGCAGAACGCATACCCTGTCGTTGACCTTCGAGTCTTGACGTCGCTCGCGAAATTTGTGTCTGAATACCCCGTTAATTCGATTCCTGACTCACTCACCCGATACTCGATACCCACGTCTATCGTTCCGACTAGATACGAAATGATCCGCTTCACTGCTTGCCAGTGACTCTCGTTGAGATTGTTCAGAAACTTGTTAACCCCATTTACAGCATATGCGAGATCCGGACGCGTTACAACGACTAGGAACATAAGTAATCCCACGATTTCGCGATACGGCACGTTATGCTTCTCACTTTCACCTAACTCTACCGGATACAAAATTGTATGAGGGTCCGCCGGCACGGAGACCTCTTTCGCTTTGCTCATGCCGAATCTCTCTATTACTTTTCTTGCATAAACCGACTGATGCACAAACATTGTTTTCGACGCCCGATCTCGCTCAATTTGTATCCCGACGAAGCTGCTGCAGTCACCGAGAGTCAATTCAAAAGCTTCGCTCAAAGCCCCGACTATACTATCGATTATTTTCATGGATTTTGCGGCAACTATACCGTCATCGACAAAGATCGCGAGATATACCTCGTATCCTCCGTAGATACCGTAGAAAACGCAACTGTCCGCATCAGTCTCTTTCAAATTAAAACGTTTTAAAACTCCCGTGAATTTAATGTTCCAGCAGCGCGGTGCCTGTTTCAGTCCGTAAAGTGACTTTTTGAGCAGACAAACTACTCCCTCTCGACCCCTGGCTTCCTCGTTGACCACTAGACTCGTCAGCAGCTCCGGATGTCCTCGTCAAGCTCACCGTGCAGGAATGCAGTTCGTACGTCGAATTGCATAACCCTGAGATCGGCCTGTGTGATGACTGCAAGAAGTACTCGGAGCGAGTCGTACCTTATGACTGGCGAAAATGTCTCGGAGTAGTCCACACCTTCTCGCTGCTTGAATCTTCGACGCTCCTTGAATTTAGACTTTTCCATTTGTGTCTCGTAATATTTTGAAGACCCACCTTGAGTCTATAGTCTTCTCTCCTGGAACACGCGGAACAACTATCCATGTCCCGTTCTTTCTGTGTGCGTCGAGCTCATCCTCGATTGCTTCCGCCCATTGACCTGCCTCTGGGCTAGTTATAGTCTCCTGGTACAGACAGCGTCATTAATGCCTGATCCTCAAAATTAGATGTGTTTCGGAAACTCACTCTTTGTCTCTTTCTAAGGGGAAACAGTTAGAAAGAGACAAAGAGTGAGTTTCCGAAACGCATCTAATTTTGAGGACCAGATATTAATGACGCCGTCTGTACGTGGTTGGCACGTTGTACTCTGCACAACAGAGGGCGTACCTGGTTGGAGGGCGCAACGAGTCTCGATTGCGCAGCGACCTGGGTGTCATTGCTTCCTGCTGCTGCTGCTGGACCTCGACGTTCTCGTTTCTTTGAACTGCCTGAGCGTCTCTCGCGTTACCGGCGGCCGCATCATCAGCGCCTGCGTTGCTGACGACAGCTTCGTTGCCGTGGTTCGCGTTCTGGTCTTCCTCCTCACCATCGTCATCGCTCGACGATGGCAATGTGAGTTTGACTTCGGATTCCGACGCCTGTTGACCCCCTCCGTGCGCTCGTTCGTTGAACCTAAATGCCTGGAAATAGACACACATTTCGTGATTGGATCGAACAAACGATAACTTCGATGACTCGCTATCATAGCCCACCAGGACCAGCTTCTTCGCTCGAGCGTCAAACTTCGTGGTTTTCTGTTTCGGTACATACGCATAAGCGTCAGAGCCGAATACTCGCATGTGGTGAAGATCAGGCTTCTTCCCCGTCCACAGCTCGTACGGAGTACGGCTTCCGCCGATTCGCGACTGTCCCGTTCTGTTGATCGTGTACACGGCTGTTGCCGTTGCTTCCGCCCACAGATGTGCTGGTAGATCTCTCGCCGTCAGCATTGTCCTTGACGCCTCAACGATCGTGCGATTGTCTTGCTCTAACCTCCCATTCTGTTCTGGCGTAAACGGCGTGTGGTCTCCAGTGTAATACCTCTCTCTTTCATGTACTTCTTCATGCGTGCGTTGCAATATTCCATGCCATTGTCAGTGCGCAGGGTTTTCATCGTACGCCCAAATTTATTGAATATTAGGCGCTCAAACTCGATAAACCGCTCGTACACGTCTGACTTGTGACGCACAAAGTACACATATCAAAATGCAATGGCGTCGTCCTTGAAGAGCACGTAATACCGTGCACTGCCTGTCGACTCCGTTGGTACCGGTCCACACATATCGCTGTGTTTGTATTTACCTGGATTCCTCGATGCTTTGCCACTGTTGCTCTTAAACAGTAACTTGTAAAGCTTGCCGAACTGGCATGCCTCGCAGAAAAACTCGCCTGAATTTTTCACGTTTACTCCGTCAGCCAGCCCTCGGCTCACCAGCTCGGTAAGAGCCCGCTTGTGGATGTGTCCTTGCAACCGCATGCGCCGTGTCGACCAACCGACGGTGATAGTGACGGTGGTGCCGCATGTAGCGACGCCAGACGAGAGGGACGAGCTGGACGAGGAGTTCCGGAGCATATCGTCGGGAGAAGAAACTCCGGGGAACGAGGAAGATGCCCCGGCCTAGGCCAGCCCACCCTGAGCGTTCCGAGGACGGACAGATATAGGGAGCCCAAGCCCCAATATACTTGACTGTATTTATCCCCTTTATTTTCTTCTTCAACATATAAGTTTTGGTTCGGGTCTGTCCGGCGCAAATAGTATATTAAGTTGGAATTAAGTAACGCGACAGCGGTCGCCGAGCGGCGGCTCATCTAGTATATAAGTTTATATTCTTCCCGATTCACTTTAAATTTATTTCGTTTTGTGGCACAAAACTGCCCGGTTCGGACAATAAATAATTTTTTATTTGCTTTGCGCGTGCATCGCGGTAACGCGCGAAAAAACACGGCGGTCGAGCCACACACAATCTTCAGAACGGGGACACCCAAGCCCGTATTCGCACAAATCGCGGACTATAGCGAAGCGGATAACGATTCGGGATAGCGCGGTCATCGAGAACCGGAACCGTACGAACTGCGCGAGTAATAGTCACATGGTCCGAACCGCGAGGTCCCAAAATGGCGGACCAGCCATAGAGCGCCGCGATCCGAACCCTGGATTGCAAAATGGCGAACCGTGGTAGCCAGGTGGTAGAACCGCGCGTGCCGCGTGAATCATAGCCACACGGTCCGAACCGCGAGATCCGAAAATAAGGGACCAGCCAGAGAACGGCGCGATCCGGTCACCAGGTTGCAGAGTGGCGAACCGTGGTAACTAGGTAGTAGAACCGCGCGTGCCGCGGGAATAATAGCCACGCGGGCCGAACCGCGAGGTCGCAAAACAGGGGACCGGCCAGAGAGCGACGCGATCCGGTCACTAGGAAACCAGATAGGTAACTGGGCGTCATCCGCGGGGAAAATCCAGCGGGTCACAGCTAACGGGACCTGGTACACCCGAGGAACAGGTCGCCGTCAAAATCCGATTACCCGGACGCGAGATAAGGGAACGTGTCGGCCAAGTCGATATCCGGACGTCGGCTACAGGAACTGAGTCCGGAATCTTGTTAGTAGGAACCGTGAAAGCGAGACCCGGGGGTCGCCGTCAACGGCGGACATCGCGAAAGCGACCCAGACGTCTTCTTTGAGAAGTCAACCCGGGGTCGTCTAAAGAGATGTAAGAGAAGACGTGCGCACGGGTCGGCGTCGGCGAAAGTCGAAAATTAAGAGTAATGGAAAACCACTATCCGGGGGCTGTTTCAGGGCGTCGCGTATATGGTACTACAAGTGGAAATTTCCACCGCGAACATCTGGCACGGCCAGAAGTTGTCAACACCTATTGTAACTGCGTAGCGGCGAACATCTGGCGCGGCCAGGAGTCGTAAACACCTATTGTTAACACAGAGAACGGAAAAGTACCGCGAAGAGAAAGCGGCCGAGACCCCATGGTGGGGGTAAACTACCAGAGGTAGGGAGCCCGAGAGAGGAATATTCCTTGAGGCAGTCTCTCGTGGGCGCTCGTAGGTATAACACCCGTCTCGCGCGTATATCTCGGCGTGTCGTTGTAATTATCGCGATTACGTACTGAATTACGAATTTCACGTACCACAGCGTCCGAAACAAACGGGAACGCCTGCGAAACGCGTTACTTTTCGCCGATACGAAAGGCGAATGGTTTTGACGTACCGTAAACGAAAACTTTGCGCTTTGCGAGACGTGCGACCGCCATCTTGTGCGGGAACAACAATTGTGAACAACCATCTATGTGAAACGACAATATTGAATAAATGGAAGTGTTGGGTATCGATACCGACGCTATCCGGCGCTGTGGTCGCGCCGCACGGTGGAGGGGCGCAAGCTACCGGTCCCCGAGTCAGTCCCCGCCCGAGCACGGTCACGCTATGACCTATTGTATTTATTGTGGTTATGTGGTTTTTCCGGTAATAAACTCGAACGCAGACATATCAGGCACACAATCTTTATTTTGAACACGACGTGATAAACGTACACGCAAGAAGAAGCAAGGGAACTGAAAACGGAACTTAAGTAGAGCCAACCTACAAGGTTTGCCAATATAAGAATGGTAATTTTAGGTAGATGGCGATACATACATAGAGAGTTAAGTTGATTTACCTTAACACTTCCCCGTAAACTTAACTAACAAACAAAAAAGGGGTTACTAAACGAACTAGATTAAATAGCAGATTAAATACAAAGTCCAATTTTAGAACACATAGCTTTAAACTTAATAGGATTTAAAGGTTTAGTAAACATATCTCCTAGTTGATTCTCAGAACGCACGAACTCGACATTAATATCACCCTTTTGATAAAGTTCTCGAACAAAGTAATGACGAACTTCAATATGTTTGGATCTTTTGTGGAATTCGTAGTTCTTGACAAGTTTGATTGCACTTGCGTTATCGACAAATAGAGTAGGTATACTTTTGGTTCCACCAATTTCAGCCGACAATCTTTTAAGCCACACTAATTCTTTGGCACCCTCGCTGGCAGCAACAAATTCGGCCTCAGTAGTCGAAAAAGAAACCGATTTCTGCAACTGAGAAGTCCATGATACTGCTGTACCATTAATAAGCGAGACGAAGCCATTCGTTGATCGTCGTGTTTTGGTGTCTCCTGCAAAATCAGCGTCGGAATACGCATGTAATCCATCACCAGTAGAAGTGTAGAGAAGACCCAGGTCAGAAGTACCGCGAAGGTACCGGAAGATGCGTTTAACGGAGACCCAGTCGGATGCAGTAGGTTCAGCCATTGATCGAGCAACCTTCGAGACTGAATATGCCAAGTCTGGACGAGAAGCGCAGGCCAAATACAATAAAGATCCCACTGCTGAACGATATGAAATGGAATCGTCAAGAGCACCATCAAGCGATTTGTCTAATTGTTGATTGTCAGCAGGTGTCTTTATCGAATTGCAGTCAGCCATGCCGAAACGTTGTAGAATCTTTTCAATGTATGCTCGTTGCGAAACGAAGAATCCAGATTCACGTTGTTTGATTTGCATTCCCAAGAACGAGTCGAGAGAACCTATCGTGATTTTGAACTCTGAAGTTAGCAATTTTAGAAACGAGTCGATTGTCTTTTGCGTCGTTCCCGCGATAAGACCATCATCAACGTAGACTACGACTATCAATATTTTTGCTCCGATTTGTCGAATGTAAATACAAGGATCTGCCGTTGACCGTGTGAATCCATTCTTCTCCATAAACGAGTGAAATTTGTCGTTCCAACGACGGGACGATTGTTTTAAACCGTATAACGATTTCTTCAGACGGCAGACACGATCGGTCCCATCTTCAAATCCTTGTGGTTGAGTCATGTAGATTTTGGTATCGATGTCACCATATAAAAACGCAGTTTTCACATCGAATTGGCCAAGGACGAGTTTTTCTTTAGCTGCAGTCGCGATGACGGCCCGAATGGAGTCGTAACGAGCAACCGGACTAAAAGTCTCATCGTAATCAACTCCCGCACGCTGAAATACGCCGCGAATGACTAGACGAGCACGGTACCGATCAACTGAACCGTCTGGTTTGTATTTCACGCGAAGTACCCAACGATTGTCGATAGCGCACTTACCCGGCGGCAATGGCACCAGGTCCCATGTGTCATTTTCGTCGAAAGCGTTCATTTTTTCTTTCATTGCGCTCAACCACTTGTCCGAATTGCGACTCTTCATGGCGTCGCTAAAGTTGGTTGGCTCGAGATCCTCGCGAACAGCTTCTGTCAAGCATGCTATGGCACTGTTCACTTGGGAACGATGAGGTTGATAACCCATTTCGCAGTCATCAAATCTTGCGGGCGGACGAACTGTACGTGCGGAGCGCCGAACCTGGTCCTGAATTTCATCTTCTTCGGATGAATCGTCGGCGGTACTATAGGAGTTCGAATTGCTGGTTTCCTGGGGGTCACCGGTCTCAATATCTTCAGGAGGAGATGCCTCAGTCTCAATATCTTCAGAAGAAGATGCCTCAGTCTCAATATCTTCAGGAGGAATGTTATGGGCTTCCCCGTCTCGATTAGCCTTCTCACACTGATTTTCACATTCGAGGTAGACTTTGTTGTTTGTTGTGCATATTTTCTCTGGACGAAAGTCAACATCGCGCGATTTCACAATACGATGCTTTGACGGTACCCATACCTTGTATCCGTCTTTGTCGTTAACGTAACCCACGAAGTAACCGAGATCTGCTTTGTCGTCGAATTTAGAGCGAAACTTCTTTGGGATGTTCACGTAGCACTCAGATCCGAAAATTCGCAAGTAATCAAAACTGTCAAATGTTTTGCCGGTCCACAACTCGAGCGGCGCCTTACCGTGAACACTTGACTTTCCTGTGCGGTTGATCAGATATACTGCCGTGTCACAGGCATGAGCCCAAAATGATTTTGATAACTCACTGACCGAAAGCATCGAACGAGCCAGTTCAGTAACGTGTCGGTTTGATTGTTCCACGACGCCATTTTGTTCAGGCGTATATGGACACGAAGGACGAAATTCTATACCGCGCTTTTGTAATAATGTCAACACTTTAGCACAGTCAAATTCAGTACCGCAGTCCGAACGGAAAGTTTTTACTTTATGTCCTGCGGTATCACACTCATTTAGAAACGTTTCTAAGTGCGTAGCTACTTCTGATTTTTCTTTCATGAAAAATATACGAACGTAACGAGAATAGTCATCTTTGAAAACCACGTAGTACCGAAAACCGTTGAGCGAATCGATTGACATCGGACCATTTACGTCGGCATTAATCAACTCGCCGACGCCTTGCGGACGATCTCGACGCGGATGAAACGGTTTGCGATGTGATTTACCGAGAACGCAACCATCACAGAAGGACGCGGCGTCAGAACACTTAACCGATATACCTACACGGGATAGTACATTGCGCACATGACGTTTATCTTGATGGCCTAATCGTTCATGCCATCCTTGCAGTACTTCTTCGGTTGAAGCTAGGTTAGTTTCCATGGGCGAATCCGGAGCACGAACGCGCATATTCATGACGTACACAGGACCGACGAGTTCACCGGTCGCGACGAGTTCACCATCGTATCGAATTTTCACACCATCAAAATCGAACGTAATGTCATTTCCGTATTTAACAGCTTGTCGAATGGAGAAAAGTTGATGACGAGCCTCAGGTACATACCAGACGTCATTCATTGAAGCATGCGACCATTTATCACCTATGCGCATCTCGACGTTAATTTTACCGGACCCATAAGCCAGAATATAATCATTTCCGGCTGTCTGGATGCGTTGCGGGATCGGAAACTTTTCAAACGTGACGAAGTGTTGTTTGTTTGCCGACATATGATGAGTTGTACCGGAGTCCGAAATCCAGGATTCAGCAGGGACGAAGTCTGTGTTGACTGCCAGGCCGGTGGCGAAAAACGTACCTGGCTTGCTATCCTTTTTCGAATCGGCTTCGGAATTATCTTTGCCGGAGTTGGCTTTGGTTGCATTTTTCTGCTCTGCTTGCAGACGTTTCTGACAATTAGCGATGATATGTCCGACTTTCTTGTAATATAGACATGAACGTTTTTCTTTCTTATGTTCTGTCGACGACGAATCTGATTTGTTTTGCTTCTTTTTCTGTGAATCCTTTAATTTAGATTTTGCGTAGAAAGCGCCAGACATCTGCGATGTTCCATGCGACGCGACCGAACTTTCAATCAAACGCAAATTTTCAATCAGTAGCTTCGTCGTTTGCTCACCTTCCGGAACGCGATACCAAGTTGAACGATAATATTGATACTCAGGACCGAGCGTTTTGAAAATACGATGGTGAAGCAGCGATAACGGAAGTGTGGCATTCGGATTACTTTTATGTAATTCATTAAGAATGTCGTCGAATACATTAGCTAACCTCGATGTATGTTTTGTAACAAAAGTAGCGTCATCCTTTGTCATCTCGAAGAAGCTGTCGAGTAATGTATATAACCTTTGCAGAGACGACTGTTCAAATACTGACACCAACGTATCCCAAATTTCCTTTGCGTTAGTTTTCTTGCGGACGTGAATGGCGGCTTCTTCATCGAGCGTCGTACCGATTATTCGAGCTGCGCGTGCGTTGTCTCGTTGCCAGCGTCGGTACGCTTCCGACGGTTCCTCGGTGCCCTGTGGCCCATCCGGACACGGTCGCGTGCCATCGACGATCGAATAAAGACACTGTTCTTTCAAACATAGTTCGATTTCCATGTTTCCCACTGTTCATCACTTGCTAGCTTTTGGATGCTTGCCACAACGCGACTGCCATCGTCGACGTGTTGTTGCACGGGGTCGGCCATTTTCTTCACAGTTCCCGTATCTAAATGCCGATTTGCGCGTTATCACCAAAAAACGAACGCGAATACAATTTCAACGCTCAGTTAACGATCTGGGCCCATAACCTATTGTGGTTATGTGGTTTTTCCGGTAATAAACTCGAACGCAGACATATCAGGCACACAATCTTTATTTTGAACACGACGTGATAAACGTACACGCAAGAAGAAGCAAGGGAACTAAAAACGGAACTTAAGTAGTAGCCCAGTAAAATGACTCGAAATTTGTCGATTTGGAGGAAATAATACTGACTGGGCTGAAACTTTGTAAACAGGCTTGTTTTAGGATACTATTCAACATATTAAAAGTCCCCACGTGTAGACGATACGTTGCGGGCAGGGGAGGGTCCAAAAGGTTCAAAAGATCAGTTTTTTGCAAATAACTTGGAAAATATCAACTTTAAGGAAATTTATGTAGATATCAAAATTGTAGCTTACAAAATTCCGCACAATTTCGTTTTTTATTCAAATCTGTACGACCAAATGGAGCAGAGATAGAATTTTTTTAAACACCGGTAGTTTTGCGACGCAACGAAAACGCGTACGCACGTCGTACATTTTTCGCTAATATCTCGAAAATGGACTCTTGAATCAAAAAATGTTTTAAGTAAAAATTGTAGAGAATCTAATTACGAACAATTTCGTGTTTTATTTATTTCTGTATAGTAAAAAATCGAGGAAATATGAATTTTTAAATAATTTATAACCGCCATAGAAGAGATACAATGGAAATTAGTTGTTAGTCTTTTTCTTCTTCTTCTTCATTTGTACTATTTGAGTCTTCATCTGATTCGGAATCGCTCATTTCGTCAGATACGAACATATTCATGCAGCCGTTTTGTTTGCAATTAGCACAGAGGTCAGAACATCTTAACCCTGCCTTTTTGCAGCCACATGACCACCTAAAAAAAGTTGTTATAGTAGGGAACATTAGGTAGAAATTTCAAAGTCCTAAGAGCCGACGAAACGGCGTGGTGTTGACTTTGCCCCGGACGTTGATTTTCACTTTTGTCACTTCAAAAATTTGAAAATTTTGAAAATTTCCAAAAACGATTATCGGATTCATATAGAGCATCAAATTTTCTATGAAAATCACTAACATATAGGCTTGCAAGAGTAAAGCTCGATGAAAGAGTAGAAATTTTCGAGAGATCAGAAAAATTACTTTTCACCATCAAAAACGCTTATGCCGCGCTAAAAATTACACCATAACTCAGAATGTCATCAAATCCCATTGATAATACTGGCACATAAAAACGCATTTACAGTAGGAAAGGCAAGTTTCTACGACAGATTTAAATTAGCAAAAAGTCTAGTGTCAAGTTTGCCCCGATGTCGAGTTAGCCCCGGTTTTCCCTATTTGAAATATTATTGTCGTTAAAAAAAAATTTGACATTCCACAGAGGACAATTATGGCTCAGAGGCAGGTGGAAGAGGTGGGAAGGAGCTACAATTATTAAAAATAAATTAATTTTTTTTACATAAAAAATATCTGTCACACTTCAAATTCGTTTTTTCTTATTCAGAAATTTTTTTTTTAGCATTCTTTAAGTCCTTAAAGTCCTACTGTACCATTTAAAAATTACCAAATTTGCGGCGACGAAATTAAGTATTCTTATTTAATTAATAATTATCTCATATTTTTTTCTCATTCGCACTACTTTTAGCTTTAATTTGCGTGTTTAATCATTAAGCTTCGTCAATTTGTTCGTGAGTTATAATTTTTTAAATA
>NW_020209929.1:0-1456 GCF_003070985.1 Temnothorax curvispinosus
AAACAGAAACATCAGACAAGGATGGAGACAACATTAGACAAGGATGGAGACAATAGGTATCCTTGTCTGATGTTCTGTTTCGTGCACGGTACGGATACGGCACGGCTGTGTCTGAATCGACCCTAAACCACGATACTTATTAATTAATTTTGGTAGATTTCCAATCTATTGCATTTGATTTACTTGTCTATCCACGATGTAGCTTCGATTTACGATACTGTCATGCATATGATTATAACGGCATACGAATTGAAGTGATTGACTGGTCGACTTTTTGCCAAATCGAAATACTCGAGAAATAGTATCGGGATAATCGAGAATGGACGTAGCGATCGCGCGATACTGTCTCTTTTTCCCGCCCTTCGATTATTCTGTTCGATAAAGTAAGTAGCTTACATATGATAGAGCCGCGTGGAAAATACCTCGAATGTTTGAACACATTGTAAGTAGCTTACGTATGATAGGCGTCGCGATGAAAATACCTCGAAACATTACTGCTGTACTGTACGATTGTATGCCTTAAGGTTCAACGTTAATTTCCTCTCGATTTTCCCTGGAAATCGCGAGGGGTGTCGATATCTTCGATCTTTGTTTTTTTTTTTTGTCTTTCTTCTGTTATTGCGTTTAACTGGCTTACTGACTTCCGAGAAAGAAAATTGCGGGTGTCGATCCGCACCGGCGCTTCTTATCAATGTCGCGTAGAATTTTGTAATTTCTTATTTTTGCAATACATAGTGCATAATGTGTGGTACTTCTCTTATCGGACAAAGTATGATAATAAAATATTTAGTAAATACTTACCCTCTTAATTGTCGTATCTACATTGACGTAGCAACAACTGGTCTTGTGTTCCAGGCAATCAGGCTGAAATGAAATATAACACATATTCAATTGATAAGAGATTACAATATTCTACAGAGATTTCGCGCTCTTTTATCATTGTAGTAAATAAGGGCGTAACTCCCCGGTGAGCTCACTTCTGTGTTTCAGACACGCGTGAAAACGAATCCGCAATGTTTATTGGGAACAACGGAGATCGGAGATCGTAAGATACATCTCCTCTCGTAACTGTAACGTCAGAAATTGAGATCACTGAAATTATAATCTCTGCCGCGGCGAACGGTCGGGCCGCCGCCGTCGCCGCCGCCGCGCTGCGCCGGGGTAATAAATCGCGATCGAGACTTGGCGAGCGAGCGTTATGTACGCATGTCTTCTTGATCCGGATCCCTTCTTTAACCTTAAGAAAACCTTCGCGTTTTAATCGGTTCGACCTGAGGAAGCGGATAACTCGCGCGTCGCGAACGGATTTCAACCCTCGTTCGCGCGCCGCTTCTCCTCTTCCTCTTCTACCCCGTATCCCGAGCGAATCGTATCGTGGGGCGACTTGGTGCGAAAGAGGAAATACGATCGATACCGAGAGAGAGAAGAGAGCGAGAGAGAGAGAGAGAGAGAGAGA
>NW_020209929.1:1556-2146 GCF_003070985.1 Temnothorax curvispinosus
AGAGAGAGAGAGAGAGAGAGAGAGAGAGAGAGAGAGATAGAGAGAGTTCGAGCGATTCGTATACTTCGAGCGAGACTCGCGACAATGCAACGTACCATCGCGTGTGTGAGCGAGGCTTATATTATATATATAAAAATCTTAACCCGAAATATTCCTCTACCGAAAAATCTCGAGGAAGACGAGGCGATCTCCAGGGTTTCGATCTAATTAACGTCATGTGTACATAATAACGATTGAACGTCATATTTCGTGAAAAATTAACCGACCGGTTTGGTCAAATCTTGAATTCGCAAATTTTTCCAGTTTTATTTCTGATCGCGAAAAGTTTGTCAGGATTCGAGAATTCGTCGCGAGAACTCTGGATCGCTGAGAAACCAACGTAAAGCGGATATTTCGGTTTAAGGCTCAACGACATTTGTGTCAAGTAGAATTTACTATCGCGCGTATATATGTGTATATATGTGTATATACACATATATACACTGTTGGAAAATTTTTGTAAATGTGTTAAAAAAGGTCCTTGTTAAAATTTTTGTGTAAAATAACACATACGTGTGTAGATTTAACATATGGTTATTAGGAACCATTTA
>NW_020209930.1:0-1042 GCF_003070985.1 Temnothorax curvispinosus
CGTAGCGCTATAAAACCTATTGGGAACTCTAGAACTCATCGAAATCTATTTGGAACTACCATAAAAAATTCATTTTTTCAAAAATGGGGGGCGCCGTGAAATTAACCCCTCATTTTTTAAATGGTGTTTTCGTCATTTTAAATAACGGAACTCTTTCTAAAAATTATAGAGAACTCTAGAACTCTTGCTAGAGAATCCAGAACTCTAACAAATTTATCCGAATTTTGCAAAAGGCGGACCAACTTCACAGACGGTGAAAGTTTTTCAAGTCCCGAGGTCGAAAATTTTTTTGGAGTTCCGAATAGTTCTGATGGGACTTTTGGACATTTCTCGACGAGTTGTGACGAAAAGTCTTATGGCTCAAAGCGATTAGGCCAACGGTTTGCAAGATAACCGACATTTGATCGAGAGATGCTTGAAAGTTTTCTAAGTCCCGGGGTCGAAAATTTTTTTGGAGTACCGAATAGTTCTGATAGGACTTTTGGACATTTTTCGACGAGTTGTGACGAAAAGTCTTATGGCTCAAAGCGATTAGGCTAACGATTTGCAAGATAATCAATATTTGAACGAGAGATGATTGAAAATTTTCTTTTGCCAAAAAATTGTTTTTAATTAAACGAAAAATTTTTTTATGTATCAGGAACTCTAGGTAATCGCAAAATAAAACGTCTAAGGCATTCAGAACTACTCGATTTTAAAAAAAATTTTTAAAAATTTTTTTTTGTTTTTTAATTAACCAAAAAAATTTTTTGTGTATCAGGAACTCTAGATAATCGCAAAATGAAGCGTTTAGACCATTCAGAACTATTTGATCTCAAAATTTGATTTAAAAAATCGTGAAGTTGGCCCCCCTTTTTTCAAAAGGTGTTTTCGTTATCTTAATCGCCAGAACTCTTTTTAAAAATTATCAGGAACTCTTCCTATTGTCCGAAAGAATTCAGAACTCTAAACAGAACTATATTTGGATCATTTGGGGGGGCCAACTTCACACACTCCCCAAATTGCTAACGGAGAGCTAATACACGCGTACACACTTGACACA
>NW_020209931.1:0-3820 GCF_003070985.1 Temnothorax curvispinosus
AACTGTTTCGTTACATGCCATGTGCGTATAGCCGCTCTCAAGGCGGTTACCCATCCTAGCACAGTACCGCGTCCGAGTCGCTTGACTTCGATGATCCAGTGGACAGTGACGATCTTCTCACCCTGATGCTTCCTTATTAACTGTACTTGTCTATAACAGGTACATCTTTAAAATGTTCAAAAATCTTGTAATGATATCTTCTTGATAGTTATAACACTGCATGAAATAGTTGTCATAAAACTATAATTACACACGCAACTAGATCCACTTATACCATAAATTTACCACGTCAATCATAAAGTTACGAAACATTTTATAAATGTAGGAATATTCTTGTGAAAAATATGTCATTTTTTACGTTAAACTTTAGGAATAAATGACGTAACATGCGTCATAAAATGACGTAAAAATCACGTCATTATGACGACTGTCGCCTACCTGGGTAGTCAATTAAACGTCTATATAATGTCATTTTACAAAGTCTTTTTGACGTATTAAAACATGACGTTAAATATACGTTACTTAATCGACGAATGACGTTACTGACCAATTATGACCAAATATTGACGTCAAAATGACGAGTGCTTGCTACCTGGGGTCGCGCGGCGGGAACCTTAACTGCCGCTCGCTCATGTATTTTTTACTTGCAAATTTTAACCATGGTTACAACGAGTGGATTTTGTTCATATAATTTATTGTTCTTATAGGTCTTATGGTTCTTATGGTTTTTAACTTTGTAGTACATATTGTTGAGGTGCTATTTGTCTTCTTTCTGGTTGTTGGTACGATTTTTTTCTTTTTTCAGTGTGGAAAACTTTATCGGGCTAACTTTATTATAACGTTAAAACAGTTCCACATGTTTCACTCTTTGATTATGTAAATTAATATTACATAGTTAATAAATATAATAAGCATATAAATTAGGCATATAAAGCAATTTAACTCGCGAACTGTTCGAGATTCCGTTAACGTTGCGCCGTCCGATCAGATGGCAGCATCGATCGGGTAACGACGCTAGATCACCGCGGCAGCTTGCGCCCGCACGGGCGCGCTCATCGCCAACGTCTTCCTCGCGATATTCAGAGTTGTACAAATGGCCGCGCAGTGATCAGACGCACGACGTGTACTCTGTGCATTTTCGATTGTGACTACACATTGCAGTGCCCACCGCAGTGATTACAACAGCTGCCGAGATACTGCATTAACATGTAAAGCAACCGCTCATCCAGCTCTACTCGGGTACATCAACACGACGACTCAGGCTTACATGTGCGCGAGTGCCGACCGCCACATGTCTCACCGGCTCACGGGCGATTCATCGAAGAGGACGGCAATTAATATAATTGCCTCTCATTTACACGGACTATATACACCTCATTTTGTTCACCGCTCATCACTCTCAGGTCAGATTGTATCAACTTTGACGCATTAAAGACGGCTCAGACTGTGGTCTGAGTTACACAAAAATAAAGTGAATATTTAGTTAACACCTTCCACGCGCGTCCTTCTCATCCCGCTTCCATCGCCGGGATTAATCAGCGATTTCGCGAACAGAAAAGTTTGAAAAATATCGAGATCTGTATCGTTACTTCTTCGAAAATAATGGTAATTTTAAAAACCCAAATGAATTAATAAGTAACATTATTGAGATTGTCAGCCCCTGTTTATTAGCAGATAAACGACCTACCTATGAAAAATCCTTGAAAAACTTTTTTTCTTATTTAAAACAAAAATTACGGGAATGTCATTACAACAAAAAGTACTTAGAAAGAAAGTATACATCTTGGCTAGATAAACCATTCACTTTTCTTGATAAAAGTACTTTTCAGAAACAAGAAAAATCGGTACTTGAGTATCCACAATCTACTCAATCGGGTCCTAAAGAAAAACCATTCGGCGAGTGCACAGATCGACAAAAACGAAGACGTACCGAGCCTCTTCGAACATACTGTACCGAGATGTTAACATATGCTACGAAAATGAAACTGAGGTCGGAAGGCAATATTGATGCCTCAAAAGTCATACATCATATTTCTACTGTAAATGCCAGTAAAGTACATGAGATACGACGATACTGTGAAAACCCAGTACCCATAATTCAGCCATACACAAAAGAAAAGGCCTTAGCTCTGTACACTGACTGCAAATTAACCAAGAATCAGTATAATATAATTAGGTCTAGTGCAATTTCCAATAATACAAAGTTATATCCATCATATGCAGAAATTCAGAAAGCTAAGTTCGACTGCTATCCAGACGAAAATGCTATACACATTACTGATGCACCTGCAAAAATCAACCTTCAAGCGTTACTGGATCACACTAGTTGTAGAATATTGAAGTTGCTTAATGAAAATAGCATACAATCCGAAAATTTGATTCTTTTAACGAAATGGGGGTGCGATGGAGCATCAGGGCAAAGCCAGTATAAACAGAAATTCGATAATGCTTGTGACGATGACACTAGCGTTTTTATAACCAATATTGTTCCTCTGATATTGTATGATGAAAATAAAATCGTACTGTGGGAAAATCCTAGTCCATCCTCCACCAATTACTGTAGACCCCTACGTTTCCAATTCACTCACGAAAACACAGCCCTAATACAACAAGAAGTACGTAATATAAATCAAGAGATTGATACTCTTTTAGCTACAACATGCTTAATTGGTGTTAAAAAAATTAATGTTACACATAACATGATATTAAGTATGGTAGACGGAAAAGTTGTAAACGCAGTGTGTGAAATTAAATCAGCTATGACATGCAATATTTGTGGAGCAAAACCAACACAAATGAATGATTTGTCAAACATTTATAAGAGAAATGCCACAGAAGAATACTACAAGTATGGTATGTCGACACTGCATGGATGGATTCGCTGCTTTGAGAGTTTATTGCATATATCCTATAACAAATCATTTCAGTCATGGAGTGCGAGATCTGCGGAACACAAAGAAATTAAAAAAAAAAGGAAAAGAAAGAATTCAAGCGGAATTTAAAGAAAAAATGGGACTAAAAGTGGATATCATAAAGCAAGGAGTAGGGACTACTGACGATGGTAATACCGCACGCAAATTCTTTGAAAATCCTGTCAAGACTGCAGAAATCACAGGCTTGAATGAAAATTTGATTAAAAGATTCGCTGTTATTTTACAAGCCATCTCATCTGGGCGTGAAATAAATATTCAAAAATTTGCTGCTTACACGCAAGAAACAGCGAATGAATACGTAAAATTGTACCCGTGGTTTTATATGTTGGCTACCGTTCATAAAATTTTAATACACGGTGCAGACATAATTAAAAGTCTTTCTGTTCCGATTGGCAAGGTTTCTGAAGAAGCACAAGAAGCTAGGAATAAAGATTTCAAGAGAACCAGAGAATTTAATACAAGGAAATGCTCAAGAATTGCTAGTAATACTGATGTGCTACACAGTCTCCTTATATCTTCAGATCCTTATATTACTAGCCTCAGAAAAATACAGCAGAGAAAGAAAAAAAGTCTGTTTCCAGAAACGGTTGATTTATTAATTATCAAAGATGAAAACATGAATGAAGATGAAGAAGGCGATGACTATGAATAATAATATCAGTTTTCCTTTAAAGTTGCCGGAAAACGTAAATTTCATAAAAATTTCATAACAATGTAAAATAAATATTTAAAAAACAAAAAAAGTTTAAAAAGTTAAAACAAAAGTAAAAAAGTAAAAAAAATTAAAATGTAAAAAAAAATAAAAGAAAAGGAACCGCTTCCTCACCACGTCCGCGTTCGTGGTTCTGGATTCGACAGAGAGTGAGGAAAACTCTAATATAAAAGAC
>NW_020209932.1:0-335 GCF_003070985.1 Temnothorax curvispinosus
TAAAGCCGCGGTCGGCACTTTACACAGGGGTGCGTTAGAAAAATGCAGAGAGCAAGTGCTGAGCGGAAGAAACCTAAATGATCGTATCGTCTCCAATAGTCTCTGTTCAAATTGTATTGTCTCACTCGGAAAATGACGTCGATTTTGCAGATCGCAAGTCCAGCTTCGCCGCAAGTCGAGTGTACACAATGGATTGCAATAAAATTGTGGAATAATTGCGTCACGGTTAGTAGATACGATTGGCTCGACGTTTCATCGGGCGCGGGTCGACGCTGCGCGAGAGCCTGCCATGGACCATCGGATGCAAATAGCGCCTTGATAATAGCGATGTCGCG
>NW_020209932.1:435-2481 GCF_003070985.1 Temnothorax curvispinosus
CGTAATGTGTACCTGCGTCGGGAAATATTGATCCCGACGCGCTCTCGAGTCTCTCCTCGCCTCGATCTCTCGGGCCTCTCCTTCGATCCCGGACGAGGGATCGGATTTTGCTGGTGAGATCGGAGATGGCGGGGGACGATAACCCGGCCGAGCGGTGACACAATGTGACACGATGTCACACAGCCGGTGCGTCCTTTCGATGGGTCCTCCCCACGACAGGGAATAGCTCTCAGATTAGATAACATCGATCACCACGTACGATAACCCCCATGAACGTATGTGTGCTCCTGCGGGCGCACATCTTCTCCGGAATATCGCAACAACCAGATAAACGCGGCCGTCGATCGATCAACGGTTATCGAATCTAAGGATGCTCTCGCGAATATCATCGAGAAGCCCGTGTCGTTTCTGTTTTCCGTTCCTGGCAAATATTGTTTGTCACTTCTCGCTGTGACGCACATTGGAACATTAATCTCAACCCCTTGAACCGCGCACGCTCCAAATTTGACCCGACTCCACGACACATTCGCGCGGATTTATTCAGTCTCTATGGCGACTATCAAAGATCGACAAGGCGATAGACACGAATTTAAAGTGACTTCGGGATCGAATTTTCGAGGGTCGACAGACAACCGGGGGTTGGTTCCGGCCTCGGACCTTTGGCCCCCTGGCTCCGTCTCGAGGGGGTAGTTAGTCCATCTGGTCCGCTATGCCTTCGGAGATCTATTCGAGGGTGCAAAATCGACGCGGATTTATCCGCTCGGTGATCGTCCATTCAAATAACACCGGCGCCGATAGGACGCCGTTGTCTCTCAATGATGTTTTCGCAAGAGTAATTACTTGGTAAATATTCAAGATTTGATTTTTCAAGGTACTTGAGCTTTAGAATTATATGATTTGCCTCCAAATTCAGAATAGAATTTTACTTCTAATTTTATATTCCGTGCAACACAGAAAACAATAAAATTACAAACAAAATTCTAATCTAAAATCTGACGCGACTTATAAATTTTCTAAAATGAGCTTTATAATATCTAACATAAAGAGCCTATTTTAACTAAATATGCACTAACAGATTAACAAATTCGCCCAATTAATATTGCACACAAACCAAATCTTGACCTAACATAGGAAGTCGAGCGTAGAAATGAGATTTCTTAAAATAGACTCTCATAATAATCCCTCTAAGGGATCTCAGGATCTGTCGCGACGACGTGAGCGCGTGTCATTAGGCTCCGCGAAACTGGCATTAAGTCGGTTCGACGTGGCCAGCCTTCTTCCGGTATTCGCACAGTTCACGCCCGCGTTCGTCGAATACAGTCCAGCCGAATCCTTCGACAGGACTGCGAAGGGTGAACACTCAATTTCACGGCCGGTCGGACATACAGTTACCCTTAGGTCCTTCAAGCGGATATTTATATTTATCCGCTTAGACACGCGTGTTAGGCCCCGCAAATAGCGCATACATCCGTTCCCTTCTCCTACGTCGATGCACCTTGTCATTCTACATATATATATCTCTCTCTCCATTCTTATCTTGTTTTCGCATCATATTCGCATTTATACATTCCGCAAACAATTTGACATTATTTTGCAATTCTATTTATCTCGTCCGTTTCTTTTGTTGCGCATATTGAACAAGAATCACGCGACGTTTGTACGGGATGTGCTTAACAATCGCATGTTTCTTCAATGCTACAAAATTTTTCAGTTAAAATTAGAGCTTTGCTCAGAAAGTAGATATAGACATTAGAAGACGCCGAAACAGCACATTATAGTCTCCAATGTATTAAATACTTTTGTAACTAAACTGAAAATTTTGTTAAAACTTAATCCACCTTCAATCACTTCTTATTCCGTTTCGGAGTAAATCGGCTGAATTGAATAAAATTAATCGCGTCGACTTAGAACGTTACAACATAGCGATCGATTGAAATGTCCAAAGTTTTCTAATTAATCCCGTACTTTCCATTTGATTATGAATCGAAGGCTACTAACGCGTTGACCTTCCGATTTTAATATCCATTATAAATGATTCAAAGAATG
>NW_020209933.1:0-20200 GCF_003070985.1 Temnothorax curvispinosus
CGTTGATTGTACACTTTTTCAGTGACAACTTTTCCTTTCCACATGTAACGTTTTACTTTCGGCATTTTCGTAGCGCAAGCGAAAACTAACCTCAAACGATGCGTCTGTATATTACACGTGCTCAGAGCACACTTTCGATACAGGAGGCTCTATTGGAAAAAGTAACGGACCTCTGTAGTATTTGTTATCCTTTACGGAGAGTGACGGAGAGAGAGGTTCTAATGTGACGTCATAGTGCGCTGTTGCCGGATCTCTGTACTTACGAGTTCAGCGAGACCAAGCGAGACCGTTCTCTGTTTGGTTTTTATTCAATATTTCAGAAAATATCCTCGAAGTCATAATTTTTTTGGTTCTAATTTGTTTGTAAGATGTTTATTAATATTTCTGCAAAGTTTTAAAAGGATGCCATATTTTCTTCGATATTAATTTCTCAAATGAAGTTGAAAAAACAGTGAAATTTGATGAATTCCCATAAGAGCCCATGTTAAATTCAAATTGTTATAACTTTTAAACGGGCCTCGCAAACTTGTTCAAACTTGGCACAATGCTTTATTATTATAATACTCATCACCTGACAAAGTTTGAAGAATTTGCCATTTTTTCTTCTAAGGGGTCATACAACCTTAACAGATACCATAGCGCATGCGCATATGGCTTCTGCATTCTGCTCATGACTCCTGCAATATTATGTGCTTCCACCTTTAATAGGAGACTGTGGCCTAGTTTACACCGATCTCTTGATACGCGTATCAAATAGTATATTTGAACTGATCAGCCAATAATCAGCCTTATTTACTAGTTATTTACTATTTAATACGCGTATCAAGTGATCGGTGTAAACTAGGCCTGTGATACCGGCCATAGTATAACTAGTATGCTCACTCTTATGCTAAGACTCCATAGACGCGGAAACGCCATGCGGTAGAGTGCGTTGACCAATCACAAATTTTGATTTTGCCGCAGGCGACTTGCGGCAGTCTTCTGATTGGTCAACGCACTCTACCGCACGGCGTTTCCGCGTCTGGGTGCGTTCAGAAAGTCACCCAACTTACCAAACTCATCAAAACCCCCGTTCAGAAAGTCTCGGACAAACCTCGGGTGACTTAGCGGAAGCCTTGCGATTGGACAGTCGAACGAAGGTGGGGAAATGTAGGCGGGCGACAAATTGACGAAAGAGCCCGACATTACACGGAAAGTGACGAAACTCTTAAAATGCTTCAATTTTGTCGGTAGTGGGGGTCACCCAGCTCCTCGATGATTTTCGATGGATGAGCTGGGTGACCCCCACTCTTCCATCAAACTAAAACCCGCGGATTTTAAATTGAAAAGACATACAATGGCCATTAGAAGAACTTCCATTAAATAATTAAATAATCGAAAAAGTAGGGTAGTGTTAATAATATAAAATTTTTTAACATATCTGCAGAGTCAGAATTATCTCCCTGTAATATTTGAATGAGAAGGACAATGAAATTAAACATTGTCTTGAAATAAATTGAAACGTAAACTTCTAGTATAGAAATTCCATGATTAATGCAGACATAAAAAATTGTGTGTAAAAAAAGTAACAAAAATAAATTTTGTTTCCTAAAAGTTATATGTTGAATAAATAATAAAAAAGTGTATAATTAATAGAAAAAATAAACTATAAATTAAATTAAATTAATTGTCGGTAATTCTATAAAATGTTAAAATTGTATATCATATGACGGTAAGAATCCTGAGAAGAGCGATCAAGTCGCTAGGTTTAGGTAATAATCATCCGAGGGACCTAGCATCGAAAGCGTCAGTCAACTCCACGGCAGTCCACGGTCAACTCTCAAGTCAAAAGAGTCGCGCTTATCGTGCACGTGTTCGGACGTGTTTGTCCTGAATAAATTTTTGAAGATTGCTGATGCAATCACAATTTCCACTCAGACTTCGCTACGCGATCAGTGATTCAAGCTTTGTTAAACAAACAGTGGCAAATCTGGCCGTATTGTCCGCTGAAAAGCGGCAGGAGCCAATAAAAAGTAAGAAGAAGAAGAAGAAGAACTCAAGTCAAAGGATTCACGTCAAGGCTCGAGCCTCGAGGAAGGTTTTGAAAGACAATGGATTCTTGCTGGCGATTTTGATTCACAGTCCCGTTCTCAATGAATTCAGATTAACGTAAGTAATTGCTCAATATAACAAGTACACATTCTCATCCCGATATTTCGTTATTCATACTCATGTTTATACTTTTTCTGCTCGATTTCGGAGCTACTCTCGCAACTGAATATTAATCATTATTTTCTAATTTTCCTATTGTTTTTATTAATGTCCTTTTAAATGCATTAATGCAGCACGCAATTATTTCTGGGTGAAATGCCACTTCTACTTCCTATTCTCGTAATTTATCCAAGAGCGGTAGTAGTATATCAGGATTTTCTTCCACGGTATGCAGTCTTCTTTGGAAAACTGGCATATAAGGGGTATTCAAATAAGTTAAAGTTTAACGGTTTGACAGGTTATGTCGGGTTAAAGTCGAGTAAAAAGTTAATTAATTAACTTTGGGCGCGCTACTCTTTAAGGTTATGTAAAATACATAAGTGACTCATTAACCTATCACATTAGTCTTTGGGTTAAAAGTTTAAAAATTAATTTTTTACCCTACTATAACCTGTCAAACCGTTAAACTCTAACTTATTTGAATATCCCTAAAGAGATTGCCAATAATCTTGGAGTAAATTAATATTTAATTCCTTATATGCAGATGTCCCTATGCGAGGTATTAGAACCACTTGATTACGAGGAATTCTTGGGACAGCATCAGTCAGTGCTGGACCGTGATCCTTTAAAACCAATACCAGATTTTCCACCGGGAGACGTCAAATTGAGAGTCGTAAAGAGGAAGATTCGAACAGAGGAGCCAGTAGTACCGCACGAATCAATGTAAGAAAATAGTCGAAACGCTATTAATTACAATACAGTTATTTAAAACTTGTCATCCATTCTTTATTTTGATCATTTGGCTTTCAGTGATACCGTGTCGCCTTATGTGAAAAAATGTTGAAAGTTTTACTTCAGACTGGGTCGTAATACATCGTAAATACAAAGGTAGAATCTCACTTATTGCCAGAGACAGATTGATTCAGGATACACTTAGACAAGATTTCGAGGTACCTAGTGCTGGAGATAAAATTAATTTATTTGTGATAAGCAGGAAGTAAAAGCGATTTATCTTAATTAGGTAGATCAAGAAGATGCAAATGGTTGTGTATCACTGAACGAGGAGGATGATTTGTCCAATTCCGGAGATACTCCGAGAAGATCTTGGGCAACTCTGGATTTGCGGTATTCGCAACATGACTCTCTTCTGCCGAGTTTGTTAGATCGTGTTTGCCTCGAAACGATCGATCAGATGAACGAGCAGAAAAGATTGGAGGATCGACAGGTATAGGATTATAAAGCGGCAAGTTTGTTTATTTTGTTTTTATTAAATATTCTTAATATTTGTTATTCAATATTTTATTAAATATTTTATTAAATATTGAATATTTATTAAATATTTTATTAAATATTGTTCCGGATTCGGCGTTGCTGATACATTCTATTCCGCAATATTTAGACGAGTCCGTAAGTCAACAACAGCGTGTAAAAAAAAGTAATTGCTACTCTGAAATGATGTATACAAAATAGGCCAAGACATGCCCATTTTATGAAGAATTAGATGAAATTTTAGGCAAAAAGCCATGCGTCAAGCCCGTTGCACTGGCCTCCAACAGGCGTCCCGTTCTGGATAAAATGTGCACGGATGTAGACTGTAAAGAAGAACCTGAGAAAAAGAAGAAGAAAAGTAAATCCGACGTTCTCGATGAAATTAGAGAGTGGAGGGTGGAGTCGATGGAATATCGAAGAACCACTGATGCCGAGAAGCAGAAACAGCGCGAGGAGCAACTTGAAATTGCACGGAAGAGTATCGAGTCTATGGATGCTCGCATGGGTCAGTTAATTGATGTCTTGAAGAAAAATTAAAGGTATCCCAGATAGCACAACGCAACTAATTATACAATTTAAATAGTTCATTTGCAGTATTAGCTGAGATTATTCACTATAAATTTTTTCACTATAAATTCTTTTGAATATATAAGTTGTAGATTCTTTTTAAACGTCGTATAAATAATATAAATAATGGCTACTCTTTTACAGTTATTCCTTCGGCTCTGGACGCATAGTATATAACAAGTTCAAGTCCGTGGTATCGTACGTGATTGATGATCTACCATTGTTCGATAAGAATGCAGTGGTTACTGTACCGAAGTTGTCGGTGTATGATTCACTTGACGAGGAAGTAATATAGAGTTATCTGGAATTCTCGCTCGCCTCGATGAAGAAAGGCGCCTGCAGTGAGCAGTCCAGCCGTATGACGGCCATGGACAACGCCACCAAGAACGCCGGAGAGATGATCGACAAACTCACTCTCACGTTCAACCGCACTCAACGTATAACGTTGTAACTTTATAACGTTTGTATTATATATTAAGTACCAAAATTGAATTTCTATCAGTTCGGATATCAGAAGCATGTAACAACATGATCTTTTAATCTAGTTATAAAAGATTACAGATTCATCAATTTAGGAAGGTGTGGTATCTCTTTCTTTTCTTACTTTTTAATATAAAATAGTTGTTGTAGGTCACACAATCTTGTGATCGCGTAATAAAAGGAAGAGAGAAAGGAAGGAGATTCTATAATTGCAATGTGTGTTTGCAGTACCGTAAGAATTTTAAAGATAATTTAAAGTGTATAAAATGACGTGGCCTTTAGAGTACTAAATAAGACGATTACTTTTTAACTACAACCTTGTTTATGTACTTCTAGCTTGTATATAGAACGATATTGCGTGAATGATGGATGCATTTTGTAATCAAATGCAGAAATATTTCGGTTTCTGCCATGTCGCATGACGTACGTAATAATACAATTTTGCAAAAACGATTTTCGAAGTTAGAGTTTCTTGTTGCTAGTTTGTAGTCTTAACACGTGTAATAATGATTATCGACTCGAGCGGTATTTTTGAGTTGCACCGGACATTTTGTAAAGGAGAAATTTTTAAAAACCATGAAAGCAACGCACATACAATTTTAATTTCGTAAATGCACAATCCGAATTTATTAACGCTTACGAATGATTTATTAATGTTCAGCTCGAAAGTTTTGCTAATTAGCGTTCTCATTATTATGTAACAAACTGACAAAGAGAAATAAAATCTATATTTTTACATAAGCAATGCTGAGAATGTAAGGGATACATAATCTATCCCTTATCTGTAGACAAGAATGCATGTCTGAGAAGCTTACGTAACTGTGGGCTCGCACTTTTGTAAGGTAAACTTAATTATAGGCGCAGCGTATTTATGAATTGTTTCAAGTGTATACTAAGAAGTATAGAATTTTTAATGATTTTATGTTTAAGGGAAAAACATTTAGAGTACTCTTCATTTCAAATACTTAAACTCTGCCCTATCGATTTATATGTTAAGGGGCAGATTAGGCGACTATTAAGGGCTACTAAAAATATATATGTATATATTTCACAAATATATACATATATTGGTAAAGCAATATACTCTTCTTGCTCGTTCATATTATGTAACAATAGAACTTAATTCACTCCCCCTTTTTTTCTTTTTTTTTACCACCGTCATTCACATTAGTTGCAATAACTCATGTATGGTGTTTGCAATTTTTTCATTTATACCCTAAATTAATTGTTGCGACAGCAACGTTGTTTCGATGCTATATTGCTGTTGCTAATGCACTAGTTATACCAAAAAATTCATCGTAGCACAGCAGAACGATATAAATTAAAATTATTCAATTTATACAGCGAATAAAGGGATTTTATTGTCGACGAGTATATCGGTATACTCTAAAACTATATGTATAAAGAAATGCATAATAAAGGAATTTATACTATTTGTAACATTTGTACCATTTATTACTTGAATTTTCAATTTTATTTGGAAACAAAATTTGATATATTAGAAACATAATTATACTATTTAGGTGGTCAATGTAATGTCATTTAATATAAAATATAATAAACTTTTCTTGGCGCAATTAGCCTTTAAGAAGGCAAAAATAGTATCTATAATTAATTATAATGTAGTTTTTGTATAAAATTATGTATACAATTTTTTGTATAAAATACTAAGCCTGTTCATTTTCGATGCACTTTTGAACTAATGCAATAAGTTAAAACGAAACAAATATATTTTGGGGTCTACAATGCGAGTCGTAAGTCGTAAGTTATAAGAAACTGACTAATCGCAGTCGATTATTCTCCTCAAATTCGACTTAATTGGTCAATTTCTTACGACTTATGACTTACGACTCGCATTATAGACCCCGTATAACCTATTGCACTAGTTCAGAAATGCAGCGAAAATGAACAGACTTACTATGAGAATCACAGTGTAAATTACTATTTATTATTATTCTAGCATATTTTTTTTCACTGATGTATATAAATATTCGATGCAAATATCAATAGAAATAATATCAAATTTAAATTACGCGCTCAGTTCTCTGGGCGTGTCAAATAGACACGCCCATCCCCCACCACTTTGGGTGAGTTTGGTGTACCCCGGGTGACTTTCTGAACGCACCCCTATGGAGTCTAAAGGTGCCTTTTCATGCTGACGCTCGACGCTCATTTTCAGCGGCAAGAAGGTCGCATGACCACAATTGACGCCGGCGTCAATTGAAATTCATGAAAAGGAAAACAGCGTCAAAATTTTGGCGTCTTCGCGTTGCTTTGGCTTTGACGCTTGAAGTTGGAAAAATCCAACTTCTCTTGGCACCTTTAAGGTGCCAAGGCGCCTTTAAGGTGCCAATTCATGGGACGCTGAAAAACAGCGTTGAGCGACGTCACGTGACATCACTATGATGCCAGCGTCAAGAAAGAGAAGTTGGATTTTTCCAACTTCAAGCGTCAAAGCCAAAGCAGCGCGAAGACGCCGAAATTTTGACGCTGTTTTCCTTTTCATGAATTTCAATTGACGCCGGCGTCAATTGTGGTCATGCGACCTTCTTGCCGCTGAAAATGAGCGTCGAGCGTCAGCATGAAAAGGCACCTTGACATTTGGGCAGTGTTACTTGTAGGTACTACAACCCGGGGCCCTTTAACCGCTTGATACGTCGATGGTCCTCCAAAAACATGGCGGCGAATCGGAAACCAATAGATCAAAGGTGCCGACAAAGAGTGAGCATACTAGTTATACTATGATATTATTGGCCCTCGTACTGAAAATCTATAGTATACGTGACGTAAAATATAGATAGTGAATATCGGAATGCAGCATGCAGCCATGATCGATTCCATGAATCGGACCGCAGCCCTAGTGTGGTATAGAGTATAGGGTATAGTTCGCGCGAACACGAACGACAACTTATCTACGCACACATATCGACTACACTCGCGAAAATACCAAATAGTAAATACGCGATTATAGATTATACGAGTCGGGCAGGATGTAATTACGCGAGATGTCATGCTTGAAACGAACCCGCCGTGCCTGCCGATTAACACTCACATTTTGTAATTAGTATGTCGAGAACGCGCCGTATTGGAGATTTTAGGTAAGGTTATATCATTTGCGTAATTTCCTTGCGTGTCAACTCAACGGGTGCGCAATATAAAGAAAATATTGATATCACGCTAAAATATTTTTCAATAGCGACGAAAAATCTAATTTATCATACGATCGAGTGCCTTCGCGATAATGATCGGCAACATGTCTTTCGTGATGCTAAACAAACACAGCAATAAGAAATAAGATGTCACCATTCCGAAGGAAAAAGTCAGGGAGATCCTTCCCTGTCAAAGTCTGCACTTTGGATGCAGAACTCGAATTTAATCTAGAGGTTAGTGGATAAGTGTCACGGTCTTTTATTGAATTGCTATTATGTATTTTGTTGCACTGATAATATATCTCGCAAACTGATAAATTTTCTGTGACACAGTGGAAATCGACAGGCAGAGACTTATTTGATCTGGTATGCCGTACAATAGGACTAAGAGAGACATGGTATTTTGGACTTCAGTATGAAGATGCCAAAGGCTTTATTTCTTGGTTAAAATTAGACAAAAAAGGTGACTGTAATTTATGGCTGTTTGTTCAATATCCAGATATAGGATAGATCTAATCTGGGCTGCATTCCGATATTCACTGTCAGCAACTTTTAGTACTGAAAATCTATATTATACGTGACGTAAAATCTAGATTTGCAGTACTGACAGTGAATATCAGAATGCAGTCCTGGATACTTGGAATTGTATACTCTTTACCATAATAACACCAAACTAATTACAGTTCAAGATCAAGGCATTTCGCAGCAGTCAATAACATCGTTCATGTTCTTAGCAAAATTTTATCCCGAGGATGTAGCTGAAGAACTTGTACAAGAAGTCACTCAACATTTGTTCTTCTTGCAAGTGAAACAAGCTATATTGTCTATGGATATTTATTGTCCACCTGAGGCTTCTGTATTACTCGCCTCTTATGCTGTCCAAGCAAAGGTATTTTTTTGTAAGCTGAACTACATATATATTTAATATATTAATATATTGTTATAAATTAATTAAAGTTAAGAAAGCTAACAATTTATATAAAATATATTTTTAATACGATATATAAATATTGTTTAAATGAGACATATACATATAGATTTGTCTCATTTATATACAGTGTTTCTTATATAAAATAGGATAAAGCACATTTGTATTTTATATACGATAACTTTTATTAATACGATTAATAGAATACATTCAAAAAAGTTGAGTAAATATTAGGAACATTCAATACATACATACATTATTAAGTTATATATATTTTGGATGATGATATCAGTTGTTTAGATAAAAGATGGATCAAATTCAAAAACATTGTAATATGTCTATTAAATAGAAATCTATTTTTAAAGCTAACATCTTTGACTTGATCCACTTCTGTATATTTCATATATGAATATTGATCTAAATGTAACATCAAAGAAGTTAGTTTCTTACAAAGGTTAATTATGTTATATTTATAATAAAAAAAAATATTGATTTTTATTTTAATTATCAGTATGGTGATTATGATGAAGTTTCATATCGCCCTGGAATGCTGGCCAGTGAAGACTTACTTCCACAGAGAGTTATAGATCAATATCAAATGACACCAGAAATGTGGGAAGACAGAATAAAAATTTGGTATGCTGATCATCGTGGCATGTCTCGAGATGAAGCGGAAATGGAATATCTTAAGATTGCTCAGGATCTCGATATGTATGGTGTGAACTATTTTCCTATTAGTGTAGGTATAACATAACCTACATTAATTGTATCTTTTTGTCTGAATATTGTTCTATTCTTAGTATAGATTAACTTTAATTTCTATTTTTGAACTTAGTTTTATCTTTTTTTTTTTTGTTCTAAGAATTGGAAAAGATTAGGATTAAATAATTGGAATCCAACATGGGGGGCAGGGCTTAGGCCCGGTTTCACCAACGTTATTTAATCTAATCGGTCGATTAAACTCACTCTTCGTCTCTTTCTAGGGGGACAGTTAGAAAGAGACGAAGAGTGAGTTTAATCGACCGATTAGATTAAATCACATTGGTGAAACCGGGCCTTACCCGGCTTACATCATATGGTCCAATATGGCTGATGAAACCGCATAATAAATATTTTGTATCGGTAATATCGCGTAGGTTTTTGATAAATATGCAACTATGCAACATATTTGCGAGTTGGCCCGTACAAGTCCCTCTGAGAGGAAAATTATAGAAAGGGAGAAAATATTCTGAGCGTAGGTGTGCGGTTTTAATAGTTCACATCTCGCCACCAGGTGTCATAGCGCCCGATGTTGGAAGCCAATACAAAACAAGAAAATTTATATTAAGATTTTTTTCCTAATACAAGTAATACAGATTTATGTTCATTTCTATCAATGGAAATTAACTTAAAATTATATCTCGGTTTAACTCTTACTTTTTATTTTTTTTAACTCTTAGTACTGGAAACAGATAAAAAGTAAGTTAAATCAAAATTGAAGTTAATCTATATTGATAGAAATAGCAATAAATCTGCGTTACTTGTATTATTATTAAAACAAAAAAAAAATGTTAATAAAATTCTTAATATAAATTTTCTTGTGTTGTATTATAGAATAAGAAGGAAACAGATCTTTGGCTCGGAGTAACAGCATTAGGATTGAATATTTATGAAAAGGAGAATAAACTGGCACCGAAGACTACATTTACATGGTCGGAAATTCGTCATATTAGTTTTGATGACAAGAAGTTCATAATTAAGCCTGTGGAGAAAACATCGCCGAACTTTATGTTCTTCTCGCAGAAAACTCGCATGAACAAACTGGTAAAGAAACAGTCAGATGTTGGCAGCTGGGTGAGGGGCTTGATTGCTTTAAAGTTGAACAAACATAATAGTGACACAGCTGCTCATGTATTATTTGTTAAGATCCTAGACTTGTGTATTGGCAATCACGATCTATTTATGAGGAGGCGCAAACCGGACTCCATGGAGGTTCAACAAATGAAAGCACAAGCCAAAGAAGAAAAATCCAGGCAAGTAAACGTGTATGCTTTCGTAAAATAGTTTGTTTTTATCTTGTAAAAGTTCTGTGTTTATGTTCAGAGTGTTTGATGAACTTATTAGCCATATTGTTTGATTTTGTAATTAATGTAAATTTATCTTGAATAAATGCCATATAGTTTGATATTAAAACAGTTTTTATAAAACAGCAAATTGCACTTTCTACAGGTTGCTAACTTAATTGTTACCAGAAAAATTAAATCACTTATTTTTAGCAATATAATAATTACAAATATATAAGAAAACATTTTTTAACAATAGATCTAATCCATACTAATTTAATGTACTTTTTTTCTTTCCTTACAGCGATTTGCGACATCATTTGCTTGTCAAAATTTAACATGTCTTAAAGGGTTAGATCAGTGTAACTCTTACTCTCTTGATGTTGATAGTTTTCTGATTTAATAACAATTAATTTAAAATAAAATTAATTTTATAAACTATAAACCTATGAGCAATTACTTGATAATTGCTTAATAGAAAAGTTTATAAAATTGACAACGTATAAAACATCTGCCCATAAAAGACAGCATTGTATGAAAACGAAATTATTTTAGAAGCTTTTATAGATTGACTGCTTTACCACAAGAATACTCTACAAAAATAATCGTGACTTCATTAATCTTTAAACTTTTAATATTGTAAAATTTTGAACATATTGTAAAGCATAGATCCATCAAAATTCATATTCTTTACAAAAAGAAAATGGACTTTTTTAATCTTTTATACTGATTTGACTCTTACAATTAATCTTGTATCGTATATAGTATTTAAATGTTATTATTAATATACGAGAGTTAAGAGGCTTTGAAAAGTCTATAGCATTATGTACCTACATCGTGAATTAAGTGATGATTTTTGTTTCTAATTTGAGCATTGAAAAGAACTTTTTAAAACGCAATTTTTATATTTTTGCTCATTTAATCACAATAGTTTTAACAAAATACTTTCTTTTTCTTTCTTTTTTTCAGTTTCTTTTTCTTTGTCGGCAATTTTAAGAGGTGACAATTCTAGATATATTTTATATACGCACATATGTGTATACAAGATAATAACATAATATGTGAGGCTTACTTTTCAAAGATGGGTTCAGCATTCTAAAAAACAATAGAAAAAGTTCATATGAACCGACTATATTTTGGAGTTAAACAAATTTTCTTTTCTCATGGTTTTCTGTCTTTTCTAAAAGCTCTTATTTGTATACCTTCACTTCATAGGGGAGGTGCTCAAAATGACTGCCCTACATCTCAATACAAACATATAAATATTTTACAGAATAATAAAAAAAATCGTATATAAAATATCCAATTTTATTGTTAATGTTCCGCTCATAATTCCGCTCATAAAAAAACCGTGTAAGAAATTTTATTGTTGACATTTTTCCACGATGCTGATTGGTTCTCTCATTGCGTTGACTTCGTGAGCATCTGTCATCGCATATTTTGACAGTTTTATGTATCAAGGGTTAATAGTGTAATAGCAATAGTATAAAAGCTAAATAGCGCGCGCGAAGCGCGCGTCTGTGATGTCTAGTATTTATAAATAATCGAAGAAAATTAAATACGCTAGCGTTCAGTTTATATCAAATAAATTGTTGGAATACAAAACTCGGAAACAAGGTCGAATTAAATATATATTTATAATTTTTTTGTTTTGTTAATATTAAAAAACCAGCTTGGAGTAGAGTTCCGAAAACGGTCTACATCTGATTTCGACGAAACTTTGTAAGAAGCTTTATTTCGGATTAAGATGAAAGCCTTTAAAGGGAAATTTGGCGGCTCCTATGACAAAGCCATTTTTTAAGATAAAATGATAAAAAGTATAGGAAGATTTTAACAATTCTACAGGATGTTATAAATTGTTATAAATCACCAAAATTCGCATGAAAGGCTTTCATTTTAACTCGAAATGAAGCTTTTTACAAAGTTTTATCGAAATCGGAGGTAAACCGTTTTCGGAACTTTATCCTCGTCCTTCATCCTGTTAAAGTGGGCCTCATATATTAATTAAATTACTCTATTATACATACAATCAGTAAATATCTCTTTTTATTTTTATACATTTTATAAGAGACAATATTTTTATAAACTTTATAAGAGACCATAGTTTAAGAAAATAGAACTTGCAAATTCTATAGATGTTTGCTTAAGTAAGATACATAAAATAGAAACGAAATACACGAGGTCTGTTCAAAAGATATCTGGACTTATTTTGAATTAAACAGTCACCCAGGAATACAGCCTCTCTCAAGCAAGATCTGACATGTTTCGACTTGGTCATAATTGGTCCTCTTAATACTTTATTATATTTGATCTCACTCAAAATGACTAAGAAAATAGAACGATAAGAATGAATTAAATTTTGTCTAAAACTAGAAAGAAATATGTCATAGTAACATATGATATGATTAAAATAGCTTTTTGATATGGATAAGATCAAATTTTTTAATAATGTAATTACTTTAAAGGATGAATATCTATAAAAAGCGATATTTATTCTGAATGATAAAATATTCCATAAAGTGCGTTGTATATAGATAAAATGTAGAAGATTAACAATATTGAGATCTGCTCAAAGATGTAAAAAATTTGATTAATTCCTATCATGCAAAATTATGACTGAAAATTGGGACATGAATAATAGTGAAATTTGTCTCTTAACAGCCAAACAGATGGAACCCGTTATCAGTAATCAAAACATTACTCGCGATGAAACATGAATTTACGATTATAAATCTTTATTCCTACAATAAAGAAAATTTGAAATAAGTTTGAAATAAAATATAAACGTTGCTCACATAATTTTTTTGGTCAAGATAGTATCGTGCTTTGTGAGTTTACTCCAGAAAAAAGCAAACAGTCAACAAAAAACTTGATTAATTTTATCTAGCACATCGGAAGTGACCAGAAAAATAATCATGAAGCATGATTAGTAATTTCATTACAATAACATTTGTCATAATCTGCAGAATGTTTCCGTGGAATCTCACATACAAATACAACAATCTCCATGTTCTAACTATGCATCGTTCTTCATTAAATAAAATTTAATTGAAAATTTAATTTGAAAGGATGAAAAAAGAGTGGAAAAAGATTGATTATAGAAAATATCAGTATCAGAAATGGTCTGTAATCTTTTACAGAAAGATGCATCTCACTGGTCTTCACAAGACCTTTATTTTTAAGATTAAAATGAAAATTATGATATTCTAATGTGAGACATTTATTTCAACAATCAAACGCGACTTGCAACTAATCCAAAAGTAACTGATTCAGGCAACCATCCTGATTCCTGATGTTTTCCAAGATCAAGATTGTTAGTGAAGTATAACTTTTTGAAAATAATTACATAATACTCTTTCATAAACTTCTTAAAGAATAAAAAAAATCATTTTATGAATAAGTACATCAAATCGCAATGGAATTTCTTTGATCGGAATTAGTCCATCGTATGGTAAGTTTACTGTTGTAAGTATTACAATCAAAGTCTGGATACTTTTTGAACAGTCCGCTATATATTATCGAATATACAAGGAAATAAAATGTACGTTATCTAATCTGATAACTAATCTCAAATTGTATCTTTATCAAATATTCGATCATCTAAGTCTCTTTTAAAAACGTGTCTATAACTTTGCATCTAGGAGGCAGATTGAAAGAAATAAATTAGCACGAGAAAAACAATTAAGAGAAGCGGCAGAAAGGGAAAAGGCTGCAATGGAACAACGACTTCTGCAATATCAGGAGGAAATACGATTGGCGAATGAAGCTCTTGTAAGATATGAATAGAAAATTATATAATAAAACAGAAACATAAATATAAATTAATTTATATATATAGAATGTTTATATTATGTATCCATCTTATAATTTTACGTTATACAGAGAAGATCTGAAGAGACAGCAGATCTTTTAGCTGAGAAAAGCCGCGTAGCAGAAGAAGAAGCAATGCTTTTAAGTCAGAAAGCGTCAGAAGCTGAACAAGAGATTACGCGTATACGGCTGAACAACATGAAGACTGAAGAAGAAAAGGTCCATTTAGAACGGAAGACTAGAGAGGCTGAATTATTAACGGAAAGACTGGTTCAAGAATCGGAACGTAGAGCTGCTGAAGCAGAAAAGTTGAAGGATGAATTGTTGCGCGCAAGAATCGCTGAGAAAGAAGCTAAAGAAAAGTTATTAGAGTTCCTGAGTAGAAATGCCTACACTGCTACCATAACCGTAAGTACAGCTTTAACATTTATTCATAAACAGTGCAATTAGAAAAATGTATACCTATAATATACATATATAATATTAATATAATATATTATAATATTTATAATTGTTATATGCAACATTATATATATATATATATATATATATATATATATATATAAAATAATTTATAAATTATTTGTTTAACTTATCAACAGCCTGTGCCAAATCTATTTCCTTCTACGCAAGTGCTTCCATCGGACCTACAAGCAGATCTTCAGACCTTGCAACTAGACGCAGAACCTTTACCACCTGACTTAACATCCTATGATCTAATTGGCGATGGGGATGTCGATCAACTTTCGTTAGAGATTGAAAGAGAAAGGAGTGATTATTTGGAGAAGAGTAAACATTTGCAAGAACAACTGCGAGAATTACGTTCCGAAATTGAAGGTCTAAAAGTCGGTGAAAAGCAGTGCGAATTGGATCAGTTGCACGAGGAACAAGTTCGACTCGGCGAGAATAAATACAGCACGCTGAAAAAAGTCAAGTCCGGATCCACTAAAGCTAGAGTCGCCTTTTTTGAGGAGTTGTAATTCTTGAGAAACTATAGTGTTAACACAAACGCGTATTAATAGGATATTAGTAAAGTTCAATTATAGCAAAAAATTAAGACAACCATGTGTACGCGTTCTTTTTTTCGCTCTCTTTCACACACACGCACACAGAGAGAGAGAGAGAGAGAGAGAGGGGGGGGGGATATCCACATATTATAGAATATTCAAGTGTGATACATTACAGAGTATTCCATTTCTTGATTAGATTTCTTCATGAATTTGGAACTGTTTTTTATAAACTTTCCGAGGAAGTTCCACGTAGATATTGAATATATAAAGTTTTATTACAGATAATAAAACATTCTAGTGTAAACATATGAGTCAAAAAAGTTATCTGAAAACTGAATCAGAGACCGAAATCTGAGATTTTACTCCCTGGCAAACTATTCTTGAACTATTCCTGAACTATTTTGACACTGATATTCTATCTCTTTAATGATGCTACACTTATACTAATTTTGTCAATTTTAAATGTTCTTTATAGTAACAAATTTCTCATTTTTAATGTTAATAGTTCGGGAATGGAATATTCTGTATATATACAAAATATGTACATTTTACGCTGTTATTATTAAAACAATATAAATCTGCATACATATAAATATTCAATTAATTCGCACATGTGAATGTATTACATGTTCGCAAACAAATCAAAATAAATCTGCTATTTTCATATTTCAATATATATACGTGTACATACATTTATTTTAATATATGCTATTTTCTGAGAGAAATTCCAATACATCTCAGTATCTACTGCCTGTTTATACATATATTTTGTGCATACTTATTAAATATATAACTATATATAATAATAAATTGTAATATGCAACATTAAAACGGTTATATTTTTGTAAGAGCATAGCAATTGACTTTTTTATTGTTATAAAAGTTTGTCTATAGAAATTAATTAAACGAATTGTAATGTTCGACGACAGCTAATAGTTAACGGTGCCTGTATTTTGCTTCCTCATTAGAGGAAGCTTTGTTTTCGTAAACCTCGTATATGGACCTTTAATCGCGTATAAATCTAGGTCTAATCAACCAAATCTTAAAGAATTATATATGAAATAGGGGTAGAAAAGACCGAAAAAAAACTTTTTTTTTAGTTTTTGATGCCAATGTGTTCAGAGAATGTTCTAAAACGTCAGAAAATCGCATTAAAAAACTAATTTATTGCTTACTGCTTAAGTTTTTGTATGTGCCACACCCGGCCTTTAACTCAACCCTTACGGAAAAAACATCCAATTTTCGGTGTAAAATACTCTCAAAAAGACCAACAAAGGTTTGGTGTAAATTCGGATCGTCAATTGATGGTCAACACCGAAATGAGGGTTAACCACGAAAAGAATTCATCCTCAAATAGGATACCCTCAAATGAGTGTAACTCCCAAATGATACTTTGCAATGAGGAAATCTACAAATAAGGTATACCCTCAAATGAGGTCACTCCCAAATCAAGGAAACCTCCAAACGAAGAATGACCCTAAAATAAGTATAACTATATATTATAATAAATAAGCTCGAATCGAAGGGATTATTAAAATCTGCATGTTAGCTGTTATATTAATAATGAAATTGAATGACAATAATGACAAATTTCGGAAAATATATGTGTAAAAGGTGTCAAAAATTTTTATTTAACAAACTATTTTATATTATAATACATCAGCGTGCAAAGTTCATGAAGATGACAGGATGAATACTAGTTTTAGTTTAATGTAATTGTACTTGCACATTTTTCACGTAGATTGCATATTCATCTGATTTATTTTTCAGTTTATAAGTAACCCACAACAGATAGTGTAACTTATAATACAGAAATAAATAACCCGTATTTTTATTATTACATGTACCTATTAATTTTAAAGAATTAAATACCATTCTTTATTACAATTTTAATATTTTTAATTTAATTACTTTTTTAAACGACATAAATAATAAAAAAATAGAGCTCAATATATGTACAAATAAAATATGATAGTTACCGCGTTTAATATTCGACGTATAAAATTATCAAGGTAAAGTCATCGAAAAGTGAATAATTTACGAGATATTTGATATTTTATATTAAAAATATCATGATAAAGTTTGATGAAATATCTTAGGAAATTCATAACGCGAAAGAAAGCTTTATTAGTGTTTTGAAAAGCTCTCGAAGTAAGCTACAAGAAAATGCATTGAAAAATAGGAATTTCCATTTAAGAAATTAAAGGTGATCTTCATGTGATCTTCAAACTACTATCCAGGGTTAAACCAATGACACAACATATCTTATATGTCCCCCTCAAAGTCACAAAACTTTTATGAAACATTTTTCTCTAAAATGCTTTGTTTCCGAGATATAAGTTTGTAACACTTTGACAAACTCACCCTGTGTGTACACGTGTATACACACACACACACACACAAACGCACACGCACACACACACACCCATTTAATATACTGAAAATAAAATGCTATTTTAGAAAAAAAAACTGATTTGTTTTATTTACTGGAAATATATAGAAAATAAATAGCTTTCCTTAAATGATATGTAATTCGTTTATAAAATGAATAAAGCCAGACTTCTCTCGACACTAATTTTCTGAATTCTTTATCTCTATATTTAATACATTATTCTATATACATATATTAAAAATTATAAATATTACAAATTACAGGTGCACAACATATCATTCTATATATAGGCGTATTAGATCATCTTCTTTAGCAGGATAATGGGTTACTGGACATCTCTTGTTCATCCGTATTTCCGATAAAATACATTGATAGCAGAACACGTAACTATAAAAAATGGCATAGAATTTCGTATTTTATTTAAAAATAAAATGGTAAAAAACTACTTTATTGGATATTGTCTACTTACCCAGATACCATAAGCACGGTATGTATACGATGAGGTTTACAGCAGAGCGGACAAATTCCTTTATATTGCTGCGCTACGTTTGGCACCTATAAAAACAAAAGATTGAATATAGTTCAGTAATTTAAATTATTTCTCTAATTTGACAAAACACAATTATTACGCCAATTTATTTAATATGTTTATTTTTACTTTTGGTGGTGGTGGAGCTGGAAGACTCATAATATCCATATCATAATTTTCTTGGCTCCACCAAGAAAGAAATTGTAAGAAGAAAGCTCCCAATTCAAGAGATCCAGTAACGATTCTTTGAAATATATTCCATCCATCACCAAAGGTGAATGAATTGTATTTTATCTTTCTCAATAATTCGGCGATAGTAAGAGTGGATTGCGGATCGGCATATGTCAGTGTAACAGACAGTGGCCTCAGTAAGGGTGATGGATACATTGATTTCTCAGATATATAAAGTACGTAATTATATAGCACGAGAGTTTCGTATGTTATAAAGAGAATTGAATGTCCTTTAACAACACATTTACGGAAAAACTTCTGTCTTCTCTGTAACCAATATTTAATATATTAATAAGTTACTGCATCAGAATATATATTTAAAAATAACGGTTGTTTCTTGAACTTGCCCCTCTTGATATATAACCGTCTGCTTCTTGAAACTTATATCTTGTACTGAGTTGCGCAAGCTTATTCTTTAAATACGGAAATGTCACAATTAATATTAACGATAGTATTTGTTGTTTATATGTTAATTTTTCCTTCAACGTAGAATTAACTACTGTGACACGCTTCAAACCGTAAAATGTTTCAGAAAATGACGCAGCTGAAAATGATAGTATGATAAATATTCTTTTTTTTTTTCAAGAAAAATATATTAATAAATTATATAACAGTATTAAAATATGTCATATATTAGAAAGACACTTACAATATCTCTTTAGGTAATATCGTTGAAGAAGCACATTAAAAATTAAATAACCTTCATCTGTCCATTGAAGAATATGCCCATATCTTTCAAGATTAAAAGAGACAAGAATCTAAAATTATTAAAAAGATTTACATGATTTAAAAACTCAAAATATAATATAAATATGGATTTATACATACAGTAAGACAATCAACAATCTTTTTAAGGTATAGTGGGTTGACTACTTATAAATTTTACAAATATATGGAATACATTTTCTAAAAAATCTTTAATAACAAAAATTATATCTTTTATTATATTTTAAACATGGCGTTACAAGAAATATCTTAAATAACACAATATACCGAAAAAATCTTTTTAAAAGCTGGCTCAAGAGTAGACGCAAGTGATTCCTGTGCAATAATTTCAAAGATAGAAGGCCTGATGTACGTGGTTCCAGTCAAATGAGCACCTTTCTCTGCCATAGTCTGTTTACATAAAATTGTATTATTAATCTATTCTCTTAGAATTAACCTGTATCAATGTTTATCAAATATTTATCGCATTCTTTCCGCTGTACGAGGTACCTTAAATCTTGAATATAACGGCTCCCCCCCTCCGATTTCTTTGAAATTTTATTAAAATTTGATATATTTTGGGTTGTAAAAAAGATTCTGAGAAAATCGTCGCTCATGTTCCGTTTTAGGTACCTACATTATTTGTTAATAATCTCACCGTTTTGTACAGAGCAAACTGTTCTCGAGGTTAATATAAAATTTCTATTTATCATGTTTGTCATGCTTTCGTAATGGCTAAAGTCCGCAATAGCTATATACGTGCTTTCCAAAAACGACACAAGTCGAAAGCGTCACTCCATCTTTGTTGCTCACTAGGGCTGCGTTCGGGGAGCGCACTATTATTAAGGCTCAGTCACAATGAGAAAAATAAGGAATAAGATAAAGGAATAAGGAATAA
>NW_020209934.1:0-2198 GCF_003070985.1 Temnothorax curvispinosus
GCCGAGCTCCCATCTGGGGTAAGGGACGCGACATTTGTCACGTCACAACTCCCCGCTCCCAGACGAGTGCCGAGGGGGACGTCGGCCCCGGTCTGCCGGTGGCCACCACTCAAGCCTTCGGGAGTTTATTCCATTTTACTTGCCCATTTCCCGTAAGAGACCTTAATTTGCCGGTGACGGCTTCGCCTCGTCCGGCCCCGATCAGTCAAAGCGTCCCCCCCTTCCAACGTTACTCAACATTACACGAAATTATTTTCCCCATCTCCTCCAAGATTCTCCCCGGATCCGTCCAAGCCACCCATCGAACTATGTTTCCCGACTTTGTTCTCTCCCAAATCTCCCCGACTACGCCCCCTTCCCCGTCCATCTCGCCCTGTTCCGACCTCCACGCGAAGTCCCCACAATTTCCTTACCAGGGAACAGGAGAAGGCGGAGAGGTTCGACATGCACACGCTCAATTACTACACGTGGGTTTCATACACACTCTTTATTTAGGTCCCGAAGGTATAATACTGGGGGGGGGAGGTCTCGACTAATCGCGGTATCTCGTCCTTGGCGCTAGGAGTCCCCTCTGGGTCCTCGGGCTCCCCGGTCCACTATCTTCTGGAGCGGCTTCGGCTCCGATCGCGGCACAGGTCGCGGGGCCCTCGGGCGTTCCCGCTCCCGCGCAGCTCCTCATATCCGGTCCTGCAGCGTCGACAGCCGCTCAGCCTCACTCCTCGGGCCCCACACCCAAAACAGAAATCTCTCCCGCGGGGGTGGGGGCAGTTACTGAAGGAGTGCCCCATCTCCTGGCAATTCCAGCACCCTCTCGGGAACTGGGGCTGCTCTGGCGTGGCTTCCGCCGTCGGTCGTCTCGGCGGGCTCGCGGCACGCCCTTGGGGTGGCTCGTCCCTCGCCCCCGCCATCGGCTGGGTCTGGGTACCCACCGTGCGCATGACCACGGTGTCGGTCTGGGCCCACCGGGCAATCCGCCCCGTCCTCGGCACGGTCCACGGCATGACCCCCAACTCTCCCCGCGTCCGCACGCTCCGGTCTTCCGGGGGCCTTGCCGCTACTGCGGCCCTTCCGGGCGTCTGGGAGCCCTGGTCCCTCTGCGGCGGAAGTTCTAACAGGACCGCTCCTCCCGGGGCCCTCTGGGTCATCCAGTCCTGGACCCCCTGCAGCCACTCCAGCATTTCCCCCAGATCTTCCCAGAAGTCCGGGTTGGCCATCTCTACGGAGATCCGCTCGTTAAGGTGGTCCTTCCAGAAGTCGGACCACCCCTCCCTGGCCATTCGTCGGGCCCCCTCCATATCTTCGCGGGACCGCTCTCGTCTCTCTCGGTAAGCCTTACGGGTCGGGGTCAGGAGGGTAGTACGGTTTCACGTCCTTAACATGCACTTTCCCTACGGTTGACCCGTCCAGCTGTGTCAACTCGTACACCACCGGAGAGATCACCCGTTTTACGCGTAAGGGTCCCTGGAATTTCGGCGCCAGTTTTTCCGCGATATTCTGCGCGGCTGACGACAGCACGTGCTGCCGCCTCAACACTAAGTCTCCGACTCGGAATCTTCGCGGTCGCCTACGCAGATTATAATGCGCGGCCTGCCTCTGGTTCGCCTGATCCATATTCTCCGCCACCCATTCTCGAACGGCCCTCAGTTCGGTCATCCGCTGGGACCACTCCGCCGGGTCCCGCGGCTCCACCTGAGTCACGTCTTCCCCCTGGTCACGCAACAAGTTCGGCGGCACTAACTCACGTCCCAAATTCACGAACGCCGGTGACGCTCCCAACGACGAATGCAACGCGGTATTATACGCGAAACGGAACTGTGGGAGGTATTTATCCCACTCTCGGTGATCCCTCTCAATAAACAATACGATCATAGTTTTCAGAGTCCGATTGACCCTCTCTACGGGATTGGCCTGCGGATGGTACGACGGCACCGTGGCATGCGTGATGCCATGCTCCTCAGCGAAACCCTTCATCACGCGATTCACGAATTCCGTTCCGTTGTCTGTGAGGAGGATCTTCGGCGTACCCCAACGCGACACGATAAGATCTTCCAACGCCTCTTTAATTTTCGGGCCGGTAGCCGCTCGCAAAGGCTTCAACTCGATCCATCTTGTGAACAAGTCTTGGATCACCAGAAGGTACTGGTAGCCGGCCTTGCTGCGAGGCAAGGGCCCCACTATGTCCGCGGCGATCGAAGTCC
>NW_020209935.1:0-1341 GCF_003070985.1 Temnothorax curvispinosus
GCTTCTTACGTAGGACAAACAGGCAGACAACTAAAGACCAGAATTTCGGAACATCGCAGTCACATCAACAGAAACAGTTCTGCGTTTTCCGTGATTACCGATCACAAAATTCTCGAAGACCACGATTTTAATTGGAACAACGTTGAGATTTTGGATTGCGAGAGATTTTACTATAAGCGTCTCATTTCGGAGGTCCTACATATTCAACAACAGCGCCACGGTCTGAATCGCCAATCAGACACTGAGTTTTTACATCACGCGTATCTACCCATCATAAACAATATTTAACTTCTTTGTAACATGCGTCCGTACCATTGTTTCTCGATCTGTCTGAGATGTGCACCTTAATGTAACTACGATACCACCATGACTACGATTTTCTGTATTTTTGACTTCTGCAAATCTTGAGGTAAGCTCACTCCCCCGGATTTTACCATTCTCTAAATTAATGCGGTTTTTTTTACAGTGGTTATGTCCACAGAGTTTGCTTCTCAGCTCGCTCTTGACAACTCCTAGGGAAGGGAGTTCTTTGGCCCCAAAGTTTGCAGAGATCTGCCTAATAAACGCTGAAAATAACTCGATGCAGAGTCGAAACGTTTGTTTAAATTAACATTGTTTTAAATTATTTGTTTTTATCGCGCACCAAGTCCCGCGCTGACTCGCATTAGCCGTTTCCTATTTGTTTTTGACATAAATCATAACTTCAGTCGGCTAACAAATAAAGAGTAACATTTATTGTATAATCGATTTAGAGAAAATAATAATGGCCAATTTGGCTTCCATTAATAAAGCAAGTAGATGGTTGATAACGTGGCGTCAAATTTGAATGACACAAAAAGATAACGCGGACTCCAGAAAAGCACGGAGAATTACGCTAATTTAATAAACGCGCGGGAGACGCCGGCATTACACAAGATAATATAAAAAGAAAACTAACTTTCCGAAGACTTCAAATTAATAGAGCCGTCAACATTGGCAAAACATAATCGGAGTAACGTAAAATACTATTGCGTTGGTTAGCACGACAGGATAGCGCGTCACGTCGGAGCGCGTGAACGCAAGGGCCCAAGGCCGTGCAGAGATTTTGTCGCTAATAATTTTAATCTAACGCAAGGAATAATCGCAGTCTACCGCGAATAATCTTAATCTAGTAGGAATATTATTCTTAATCTAAGGCGAATAATCTTCTTAAGATAACACGAATAACATCTGGACGTAACTAATCAGTCGGGTTGATCTGTATTTTACCGTCATTTATCACGCGAATAACGTCCCAACGCCAGGAGTCAATCGGCGCGAACAATATTCTCACGCAAATAATATGTCGACGCGGACGATATT
>NW_020209936.1:0-2106 GCF_003070985.1 Temnothorax curvispinosus
TACAAATTGATGAACAATGCCGTGTTTGGCAAAACCATGGAGAATGTACGCAATCTCGTTGACGTGCGACTCGTGACTCATTGGGAGGGTAGATACGGCGCGGAGGCTATAATTGCGAAACCAAATTTTCATAGCCGAAGCGTCTTTTCGGAGAATTTAGTAGCAATAGAAATGCGAAAACTCGAGGTGAAGTTCGACAAACCAATCTATGTGGGTATGTGCATCCTCGATATATCCAAGACATGTTTGTACGAATTTCATCACGAGTACATGCTACCGTTGTATCGCGACAAGTGTAAAGTCACGTTCACCGATACAGACAGTCTCATTTATCACATCGAGTGCGACGATGTGTATGATATCATGAAGCGCCACATTCATAGATTTGACACTAGCGATTACGCGATTGATAATACGTACGGTATCCCACTCGTCAATAAAAAAGTTCCGGGCTTAATGAAAGACGAAAATAACGGTGCGATAATGACCGAATTCGTCGGGCTTAGAGCAAAGATGTACGCCTTGCGAGTGGACGGTAAGAAAGATACGAAAAAAGCTAAAGGTGTTAAGAGTAACGTCGTAGCCAGGTCGATAACGTTCGAAGATTACACGCGGTGTCTGCGCGACGAAATTGAAATGACGCGACAGCAAACCTGCATAAGATCCAAAAAACACGAGGTATACACCGTGTCCGAAACAAAAATAGCTCTAAGTCCGTACGATGATAAGCGATACATTATACCCGGTTCTACCGAAACGCTGCCATGGGGACATTATAAAATACCATTTTAAATATATTGTAAATACCATTGTAAATGTATTGTCAATACCGCTGTAAATATATTGTAATTACATTTAGATATTTAGGAAAATAAATGATTCATATGTATATATGTATATTTTTATACTGTAATAAATTTTTACAATACATTATTCTTGTGTATCCATGAATTGTGTGAATTATCAAATCCTAACCACTTTACATAAGCCTCATCCCCTCTTTTGCGCAAAACTTTTTCAACGAGATACACGTCGGGATTAGCAACGCGATGTAACTCGTATTCGTAGAAACCGCCGGCGACGGGTTTTCCGCAGGAATCTTCCAACAGATACGTCACAGAATTAGTTTTCTGCACTTTGACGATTCTAAACACCTCCGTGGTCCAATTTGGCGTGTATCCTTTTTCGAAGATTGTCTTGAATTTACTCACGCGTACCGAATCGCCCACTTTGAATCGCGCGGGAGCAACGATCTTTACGTGGCTGTACACCGTTGTTAAGAGCTTGTCGGCGATCGCGGGGGTAACATCGCTGGGTCGCATGCCGATAGTTCGATGCTTTCGCGCGTTGTAATCCGATACGAGACCTGGCAGCGAGTCGATCCATTTGTAATTTCCAATGCGCGTAAACATTTTCCACATGCCGTTCTTGAGCGTGCGATTGAATTGTTCGACGACCGATGCCTTCATTACGGAATATGTCGAATAGTGATTGATATTATGTTTCTTCAAGAGTTTCTGCACGTTTGCGTTGTAAAATTCTTTTCCCTTGGCTGCAGATTTTTCGGGCATCTTCCGCCGTCTCGAATTATTTTCGCGATCGCCGCAGTAACCTCGGGTCCGCTCTTGGCCTTGAGCGGTACGGCCCATGCATGCTTGCTCAGCACGTCGATAACGGTGAGTATGTAGTGGTAGCTTCTGTTAAATCGCGTGTATGGGCGCATCTCGACCACATCCGCCTGCCACAGGTCATCGTATCCGCGCACTATGACGCGTCTTCGAAAAAAATTTCTTCTCGCAGGAGCGTGTAATTCTTCCACAAGCCTCCGTTTCTCAGTTGATTGCTTCTTACCAGCCATGACGATGACGCGCAACTGACGCAGATATCAGATGTACGTTCTTATCTATTCGCGATGATTCGCAATTACATCATGAATCATCTTTTGAAGTTCGTTTAGGGTAATTTGCACTTATTCTGGAATGCGACCATCTTTCTCTCCATTTCATCCTGTCGATCTTTCAAAATTTGCACGCTCTGCTGCACGTAACGTTTATTGGCTGCATCGCCATCATCTACAGGCGGCGCTATCCGTCGAATCTTGCGCGA
>NW_020209937.1:0-200 GCF_003070985.1 Temnothorax curvispinosus
TTTTTTTTTTATTTTTATTTTTACTTTTGCTCTATTTGTTATTTTAGTTTTATTTTTTCTTTCTTTGTGTATACTTATACCTTTGTAATTCTTTTTTTGCCTAAAGTCAGTGACTATGGCATAAAATAAACCAATCAATCAATCAATCAATCAATCTCTGTCTCTCTCTTTCTCTCTCTCTCTCTCTCTCTCTCTCTCTC
>NW_020209937.1:300-8567 GCF_003070985.1 Temnothorax curvispinosus
CTCTCTCTCTCTCTCTCTCTCTCTCTCTCTCGGTGAGTACGGCGTGCATGTCTGTTCTGTCGCTCCTGTTTTACTTGAAACATATCATCTGCTGCAAGTTGCCTTTGGGCAATTTTTGTTGCAGGCTTGCATAGCTTTCGTTGCTTTTTGTGAACGACTATCTACTTTCCTGCCTGCTTGTCACTTTACGCTGATATCTTTTAGTGACAAGTATTCTTGCATCCTAACCTAACTTTTGGGCAGTATACTGTGATGTATTCTGTGAGCGGCGAGGGTCTCTGACGCGCATGTGCCTGTTACTGCTCCTTCGGCACCGTTCTGCACGTTCGAGGACTAGCGAGGAGCACGCGCCTATCCACTTTCTTGCTGCTGTCGTATGCTTCTGATTGGTCGCGCATACGGACAAACTCATATAGTTGCACCTGTGTCTTCTCGCATGCGCCTGTTTAATAAATTAGAAATAATCTAATAATAATAATCTAATCTCACTCGGTCTCTCGTTGAAATAATGACGGCGCAAAAAGACAGGAATCACGAACCACCATGTTTCTTGATCTTTTCGCGATTTTCTGCCGATGTTAAGGCCCGTATTCATATGGCAGTTTTATAGATGTTAGCCTTAAATTGATAGAAATAAAGCTTAAGTCGTAGGCAAATAAACCAATCTTCGATTACTTTAATATGTGAGATAATTTTTCGTTTTTTTTTTCGTTTTTAAGACTAATAATAAACCAACAAACGCTAAAATTAGACCAACAATCATCAGCAAACGATTACGCATTGATTAGGCTTTTTTGAAATTAAAAATAAAATTTTTCCGGCTAACTTAATGCTAATTTTTCTTTTTAAATTTAAAAAAAAATTAAGAACCAACAAACGTTGTAATTAGGCCAACAATCACCAACAAACGACCAACAAACGATAAAAAAATATGAAAATTAATAAAGTCGAAGTTGACCGGCTAAGTTACCGGAGCTGTGAAACAATCGCCCGCACTCAACGCACGATTTTGCCAAACCGGCAATAGTTTTGGAACACCTACTACACGTGCGCTGCATAGGCGCTGCCAACCAGACGCCCCAAGATCCCCACCGCTGCTATCGATTATCGATTGTAGTATCGAGTAGGCCACGAGCAATCAGCTAGCCGGACGGCGGAGCTCGCGTCGATCACGACAGGCGTCGCTCCGACAGCAACACGCACTCGGAAGAACAGCAGAGTGCAGAAAAGAGCAGATAGCAAGGCAGGCGCATGCGCAATAGGTCGATGTCCTCCACGGAACAATTCCGAGAATACGGTTAGGATACGCAAATACTTATCACAGAAATGCTCTCAATTATACAGCAAGCACCCAATAGATACCAATTGTGCATGACAAGCAACAAAAAACATGCCGATACCTGCAACAAACTGGCCCGAGGGCAACTTACGGCAGAAGAAAGACTCACTTGAAGCAGGACCAAAGAGAACACACACGCAATGCTACTTACTTGAGAGAGAGAGAGGGAGAGGGAGAGGGAGAGGGGGAGAGAGAGAGAGAGAGAGAGATTGATTGATTGATTGATTGATTGATTGATTGATTGATTGGTTTATTTTATGCCATAGTCAATGACTTTAGGCAAGTAATGAATTACAGAGGTAGAACAACAGAAAAAAAAACAAAAAATTGTAAATAAGAACAGAAGTAATACATCAAAATAAGAGAAACAGTGTAAAATAATATAATATAATAGCGACAGATGTGCATTGAGCAGCAATCAGCAGTGGAACTGCAACCCAGGCGGAGGAATCAATAGAGTGAGAAAAAGGGTTGAAGCACACCGCTAATAGCACGCAAAAGATGCACAGAGAGATGGAAAAAGTCTCAGGTTCCACGTGCAAGAAACGCAAGAACAATTAATGAACACTAAAAAGTTACTTAAACTGACTGACGTGCAAGTGATAGGTTGACACTCTCAATAAGATCATGCATAGGCAGAGACTAATAAGACTCTAGATAGAGCTACGCTCAAGCGAGAAAAAATAGTCGTAAAGCTTACTTTTAAAAACGGCGACAGACGTTGCTGAAACAACATCATTAGGAAGCGAGTTCCAAAAGTAAATGCCCGCGAGATGGAAGGACCTGCGATAGGTTTCTGTTCGGTGGATGGGAACATGAAAAGAGTGCGGTAGCGCCAGTCGTGACGATCGCCTGACTGAGGGGTCATGCTCAACGAAAATTTCAGAGAGGTAACTAAGAGATAAGTCATGGGACACCTTAAACATTTCGATACCAAAAAAGTAAAGACGGCGGTATTTGACCGACAACCACCCCAGTCGATGCCGGTAAGGCGTGATGTGTTCGTCACACCTTACATTAAAAATAAAACGAATAGCACAATTTAAGAATCTCTGAAGCCTAGTATTTAGCTCCTCGGTCACGTCGTTGTATACAAGAGAGTAGTTCAACAAAGGCAAAATCAAGGTGGTCACAAGTTTGACACGTAAATTAAGTGATAATGAATTCTTATGAAATCTCAGTTTGTGAAGTGTAAAGTGTACCCTTCTTGAAATGTGTGAAACGTGACCCTCCCAAGATAGGTCGGAGCGCATGATGACCCCAAAGTTTCGAGTCTCCGTAACAAATGGGATGGAGGTACCGCTAACTGAAATGAGAGGTAGGTCATTTAGATTTAAGCAACCAACGTGACTCCTGCTTCCAAAAATCAAGACTTTTGATTTCTTAAGATTGAACGTCAATCCGTTGGTCGCAGCAAATTCTGAGATGACACCCACGTCATGTGCGACGAGCTGCAAAGCAACGTTCAGTTGATTAAGGTGACTTCTGCGATAGATCTGTGTATCATCGGCAAATATAATGCGCTCGGTATATCTCAGGAAGGCACCAATGTCGTTAATAAATAAAGAGAAAAGAAGAGGACTTAGGACGGATCCTTGTGGAACACCTGAAGTGACAGACAGCCAGTCAGAGAACACGCCCTCCAGGTCAACGACAGCCTGACATCGGCCTGTTAGATAGGAAAAAATTAACTTGAGGACCGAATCAGAAAACCCTAGTTGTCTGAGTTTGGTCAACAGTAGAAAATGACTGACCGTGTCAAAGGCTTTGCTGAAGTCGAAGAGGACGAGAATCAACACCTCACCCACGTCGACGCCATACTTAATGTCATGGAGCAACCGCAGCAAAGCGGACTGGGTGGAATAGCTTTTCCGGTAACCGGATTGCCGATCATCGAGAATATGATGAGTAGCTATGAAGTGCGAGATCTGGCGGTGTAGAATTTTTTCAAACAACTTAGAGAGTTCGCACAGATTAGCAATAGGCCTTGTGTCTGAAGGAGAAGCAGGAGATTTAACTTTGGAGAGCAGGCGAAGTATGGCTCGCTTCCACAAAGACGGGAAGTAACTGAATTTGAGACAACAATTAAAAAGTGTGATAAGGAGATTCCCAATCCGGGGCAGGGCCAAGGCTATGGCGTATAGTGATAATTGGTCACAACCCGAGGCAAGGGAAACAGAAGAAGTGGAGACATAGGAGCTAAGGTCCTCAAAGGTGATCTGAAAAAAAAACTGAAAAGTGGTGCGTCAGGTACTATGGATGAGATGATGTCGGAAAATTGAGAAGGTGTACAAGAAGGAAAGCAGTTGGAGATGGAGGCATAATGGGCATTTAAAATATCGCGAGAAAAAAAGTTGAGCGGAGAAGATAGAGGAGACTCAATGAGACCAAGACTGGCAAGTTCACGCCATAACTTGAATGGATCAGAAATAACAGACAATCTCTCCATGTGATAGCGCTCCCTGGCCCCTCTCAAGTCGTCTGTGAGATCATTTCTATATTGCCTATAGATGTGAAAATCAAGAATGTTTCGCGATCTTCTGGCAGTATTATAGAGACGGTTGCGATGTTGAATTCTGAGAGCAAGTTGGTCAGTAAGCCAAGGCGCGGCTAGGCGAGTAACACGAAAAGTGCGGATGGGCGCATACTCGTCAAGACTGGAAGTGAAGTCGTTTGTTAAGGTGTTTAAGATGTCATCCAAGTCAGGCTCACTAAGATTCATTTGGCTGAAGTCCTTAGCGAAAGATGAGGACAACGTAGAGGCGAGAGTTTCGACGAATCCTGGCCCATTAAAATCTTTGTAGCTGCGTCGAACTAAAGTACGATTCGAGGCTGATGAAACCACAAACGTGTACTTCAGCTCAATTAGGTCGTGACCGTTAATGAAGGGCGAATCCAATTTACGAAACGATAGGACTTTATCAAGGCTATCGACTACAAAAACGTCTAACCACAAGTTGGAAGAGCGAGTGTGAAAAGTCGATTGGGAATCAACAATGTTGAGCGACAACTGTGAGACAACTGTGAAATGATAATATTTTTATAGTTATGCATGAATGTAGTGAGAGTATCAACATATTTACAAAAGTTTTTACCCTTAGGTCTACGGTACATTGACGTGAACAAGAGAGGCTCACAATCATCGCCCCGAATGTCCAGAATTAGAAATTCAGGCTCATTCGAAAAGACGAGAGAAGACAACGCCAGAACAAGTGCTCGCAGCAATTCGTGGATGCAGCAAGCGACACCCCCTCCCTCCCTGCCATCCCTATCAGCACGCAACAAATAATATCCAGGAATGCGAACTAGATCATCGGAGATGTGAAAGTGAAGCCAGATTTCAGTAATCGAGATAATGTGAAAGAAGTTCAGTGCAATGAAGGCCTGGATTGACTCCAAGTGGGCAGGAAGGGAGCAGGCGTTAAAGCAAGCAATGCTGAGGCGACCACGCGAAGCAGGAGGATCCACATCTGCCGCAACAGATCACTGAAGCTCCGCAAGATCGGCCTCAGAATCAATAGAAATAGGGGGTAGACCTTGAGCCTTACGGACAAAGATGCGACCATCTCTGGTCCAGACATGCTTGTAAGAAAATTGCTTAGCCCTGGCTCGCGCTCGACGCAACAAGTTGTACGTTTGAGTTGGAAGCAGTTCATTTATGTAAATACTACCGGGAAAGTCCCCCGAGAACACATCACCCACCGCAAGCCGGCGCTTGCCACGGGCGGCTCGGATGATGTGGTCGCGGATCTCGCGCGACTTAAGCGCTACAATTATGGATCGCGTCCGATTAGCAGGACAGTTCTGCTCAAGGGCCGGACACGATCCCGACGCATCACCCAGCGACACAGACACTCCACGCCCAGCCACGTCACGCGTCTCCAAAACATCCGAAATCAACCGAGGCACCCCGAGCGCGTGAAAAACACCGGTTACTAATTCATCAACTGTTAAGGCTAGAGAGTGAAGAATGCCCGAGACGATAATATCGGACGTTCGGGGGACACGCGACGCAGCAGTCAGGGCGGCATCAACACCCTGAGAGCCAAGGAGCACAGAGCTCCGAGCTTCCAACGCAGCGATTCTATCACCGTGACTCGCGACGAGTTTGATGACGTCAGGAAGCTGGTTGAGCGTATCTGCAAAATCAGCATTTACCGCCTCCTGACGAGTTGAATGCGGAGATTTTCTTGTCCGACTTCTCGAACGCGGCGTCAAGCCTGTCGGCAAACCTCTTGTCCAACTCATCCATCCTGGCTAAAATAGATCGGAGCATCGCATCGGTGGTAAGAGATTGGGCGCCAGGGGGAACTCCCTCCGCAAGCGGCGACGAGACAGCGTTCTTGCAATCGCCGACACGAGGTGCATAAGCGTCAATGGGCAGCGATTGCATGGTCGGTAATCGAGCCAAGCAGCACACACTGGCTGACTTCGTGTTAAGGGGATCCTGCAGTAACTGGCGAACTTCCTCGATGTCGATAATGTCAACTTTTCTAATTTTGTTTTCCCTATATCTGTTTTTGTCTAACGAAATGACATCTGTCCTTTTTTCGATTGCTCGCCATCTTACGCAAGATCCGGCAACTACTGTTGCTGCTCTTCTTGTCATCCTGCATCCGTATTTGCGTAAGATGGCGAGCAATCGAAAAAAGGACAGATGTCATTTCGTTAGACAAAAACAGATATAGGGAAAACAAAATTAGAAAGGTTGACATTATCGACATCGAGGAAGTTCGCCAGTCACTGCAGGATCCCCTTAAGGTTGTATGACCCCTTAGAAGAAAAAATGCCAAATTCTTCAAACTTTGTCAGATGATGAGTATTATAATAATAAAGCATTGTGCCAAGTTTGAACAAGTTTGCGAGGCCCGTTCAAAAGTTATAACAATTTGAATTTAACATGGGCTCTTATGGGAATTCATCAAGTTTCACTGTTTTTTCAACTTCATTTAAGAAATTAACATCAAAGAAAATATGGCATCCTTTTAAAACTTTGCAGAAATATTAATAAACATCTTACAAACAAATTAGAACCAAAAAAATTATGACTTCGAGGATATTTTTTGAAATATTGAATAAAAACCAAACAGAGAATAGTCTCGCTTGGTCTCACTGAACTCGTAAGTACAGAGATCCGGCAACAGCGCACTATGACGTCACATTAGAACCTCTCTCTCCGTCACTCTCCGTAAAGGATAACAAATACTACAGAGGTCCGTTACGCTCTTTCCAATAGAGCCTCCTGTGTATCGAAAGTGTGCTCTGAGCACGTGTAATATACAGACGCATCGTTTGAGGTTAGTTTTCGCTTGCGCTACGAAAATGCCGAAAGTAAAACGTTACATGTGGAAAGGAAAAGTTGTCACTGAAAAAGTGTACAATCAACGGTTAGCACAGACAAATACTGGGAAACGTAATTTGAAGACACGAGTCGAAACCACACCAGATGATTGTAACAATTCCATGGCACATGTAACGTTTTATTTTTGGCATTTTCGTAGCGCAAGCGAAAACTAACCTCAAACGTTGCGTCTGTATATTACACGTGCTCAGAGCACACACTTCGCGTTCACGCAGCTGATGTCGAATGAGATCAATGCTACCAACTTACAGAAAATGCGACGTTGTCGCGATCAAAATACTTTTTTATGAGAGCTATTATATTTAATTTATTAATAAATGACGTAAATAAATAACGTAATATAATTTCATTAGTATTTTTAAACAGTAATTACTATGTTTTGTTACTTTTTAAAGATTTTCACACTTTCAGATTTTCGTTTGTGTCAGTTGCAAGTCAGGTACAGTCTTTCTAAAAATCATTAAAAGTGAAAGTTTGCATACGAGAAAATATGCATAAAAATGTCTCTATAGTTTTTAAAAACACAGGCAACCGTTATTTTAATAAAATATTAATATAAATATTACTTTCCAGTAAAGAATATCTTCTTAAATATGTTAATTAGCTTTATGTTACGTTTCTTAAACTTTTGGCAGAGATCTTACGGGTCATACAACCTTAAGATACGCCTTGACGCAACCAGAGTGAAATTCCCTGGTGCATTCGCTGCAAGAAACGAACTGCCCAGCAATTAACTTTGAGCATCTGGTGCATGTTCGGTCGCGCTGCATGACACACAACACGATGATATTTCACAGTTGGCAATAAGAAGCGACCAATCAGGCGAGGGCAAGGCAGTCCACGCCAACAAGGATCGCGACGGAGACACACAACACGCTATACTGCGAGTTCACAATTGATATCACGAAGCAACCAATCAGGCGCGGGCAAGGACCTCTATGAAGTTGGCCGGACAACTTCAACGTATCGAACTTTCATTAATTGGAATCGATTGGTGGTTGTTTGGTGGTCTTTGGTAGTCTAATCCGATCGTTTGGTGGTTAGTCGTTTTCCTGTAAAATAAAAATGAAATTTTCGGTGTGAAGTTAGCTGGACAATTTTTATTTTTTAACCAATTTAACTTTTTTAAGGCTCATTCGACGCGGAATCGTTTGGTGATCACGAATATCATCGGTAAAACGTTTGGTGGTCAACCGTTTTCCCAGAAAATAAAAAAAATCGTATGCGCATAATGCTAGCTGGACATAACTGTGCCATTAGCCGGAAAAATTCCCTAAGAGCACAGTTGACGGAAAGTCGACGGTAAGTCGACTTTTATAAGTCGACTTCTAGTCGGCTTCTAAAAATGGCAGAAAGTCGACTAAAAGTCGACTTCTAAATAGGCGACTTCTAAAAATGGCGGAAAGTCGACTAAAAGTCGACTTCTAAATAGTCGATTTATAAAAGTCAACGGAAAGTTGACTTTTATAAGTCGACTTCTAGTCGACTTCTAAAAATGGCGAAAAGTCGACTAAAAGTCGACTTCTAAACAGTCGACTTCTAAAAATGGCGAAAAGTCGACTAAAA
>NW_020209938.1:0-2862 GCF_003070985.1 Temnothorax curvispinosus
ACATACACACATACACACATACCGACATTTTTTTTAGGCGATATGTCGACGTTTTACAACAATCTGAACATATTGGCAGAAAAAACTCAAAAACCAATCTTTTCTTTGGTTTCTTCTACCCCTATTTCATATATAATTTTTTTAAATTTGGTTAACTAGATCCAACTTTATACACAATCAAAGGTTTATATACGAATTTACGAAAACAAAGCTTCCTCTATGAGAAAGCAAAATGTAACATTAAGGAATTTATAAAATTACTTTGCATTTTAAAATTCTCAATAAAAGTGTTACGTTGCAAATTATATAATATAAAATTGATATAAATTTTCATAAATAAAAATATGCAAGATTGTAAAGCATAAAGCATACGTAACAGCGATGTTTAACACGAACGTTTTGCCACCACCTAACATATGTGCTTTTCAAAATCAGTAAGTTACCATCATCGAAATAAATAACCGACTGCCAGTGTACGGGGCCACGGCATATTAATTGGCCATACGAATGCAACTATAATGGCAGGGCGAAAAAATGTACGGTATGAAAACGGCGGATGTACGGCGCATGAAAACGATTCAAAAAAAGCGAAGGAGAAGAAGAAAGGCTGCGGAAGGAGGAAGAAATAAAGACGAGAGACACGAGAAAAAAGGCTTCTCGGCGCGAGGATCCGACCGTTGAATGCGGAAGGCTTGACTCATCATCAATTTTACTCGTCGCTAATTAACTCTGTGCGCTTTTGCTAATTAGTTACGCGACTGTGCGGAAAAAAGTCCGCTCTCGCACAAAGCGCGCGCGGAGCTGCGCCTCGCGAAATTCCGCGGGATCGCTCGCGCTCCCGAAGACTCGAAACAAATCTCATGATGTGTTATACATATATCTAATGTATATCTACATTAACAAGGATATCGACAATCGCCACAATGTACCGGGCAGCAACTTCAATGCGTATTGCATGCAATGTGAACGATACGCTCGAAAAAAAGTACGCCGCGCCGCCGCGCCCGTAAAACTGCGGGGTTTCTTCATTCTATTTTGCTGCCCGCGGCGGCGATTTCGATGTAAACGATACAGGAAACGCACGGTTTCCAGTCAAATCGGGGCGCAATTTTCTTCCTCTTTTTTCTCTCCTTTTCCCATTTTTTTTTAAATAGTCGACAAACTGGAAAAGCTGCGATAAAAAATGCGGCGAGAGGTTCCACGTCAAAAAAACGTGGAATTGGTTATTTCGCGCAAGTCCGAGAATGTATTTTTTATATTACGGCGTTCTGCCGTGAGAACATAACGAGTTGCCCTTCGGTGGATTCACGTGTTGCCGCGTCGCTTCGTGGCGATGTTTTAATTTCCCCTCGCGAGAAATTGCGGATGCAAGAGAAAAATGGCAAGCTCGCGAAGCTGCGAAATGTGCGCTAAACTGAAAAAAAATTTATTACTTGCAAGAAAATAGATTACTTTGAATTTAGTTTCCTTAATTCAAAGAAGTATTGGGTAGATTTAAGAAAATATTTTTTTGAGTTTAAAATATTTTCTAGAATCTACCTAATACCTACCTACTTCTTTAAATTAAGAAAAGTAAATTCAAAAAAATCTATTTTCTTGCAAATAATTTTTTTTCAGTGTACATTTCTTGCTGCTTTTGAAAATCTTAATAGCACGCCATTATACGTTACATTTGATTATCATACATTCGATAAAGTGATTATCGGAATCTACTAAAATCCCTGCTTGTATTTGAAAACATAAGCTACAGGCTTACTTTTTATATCGCAAAATATGTAGCAATATTCTCGTATATATAATGATACCAAAAACTGGCGCCAACTTATGGTTGTCAATTAAAAATCAAATGTTTCAACATTTTATAATTTTTTACCTATAGTTAATAAATCCTTTTATCACATATATGCGTAAAAAAGATTTGATATAGAAAACTGATGTCTCTCAACTAGATTCTATAAAATTCTATAAAATATAATTACTCTGCTTTAATATATTTAAAAACTATTACATGCAAAAAAATTTGGCGTTGCTAGAAGCGCTGCTAATTCTAGACTATATGTTGTTTAGATTATTATATTAATAACAAATAATTAGATGTTATTAGCAATGCGCTCTATTGGGCTATATTTTTATAACCCTTTTTATAATATTTTATTTATGAAAGCAGAATTATTTTTTATAATATTTATGAATACAGAATAAATAAGAAATTAATAAAGATCTGCGAATGAACATGTATATCCGCATAATTCAATTACAAGAGGCAGCCCAGCGTATGTGCACGCGTTGATGATTGCGACTATAAACATTGGGAGCTTTCCAGCAAGCGACACAAGTCGACACACGTTTTATTTTTGTTACATTGCTAAAAAAGAAAGATAGAACAATGTTTGTGTCGACTTGTGTTGCTTGCTGGAAAGCTCCCATTGAGAGCAATGCGTTTCTAGCAATGGCCAATAATACGTTATATTGGATTGTCTTTTGCCGCTAAATCGCACGAATGCACGCTCATTTACAGATCTGAATTATTTAATAAGAGAAAACAAGACCGCTATGATACACAATCGAATAAGATATAAGCCGTTTTCGGTCTAAGCTTAGATCTTAGGCAGCTCAATATTAATTTTCCGTATATATGTATTTCCAGGTTCGAATCCTGGCTGAAGTAATATTTTTCGCAATAAATTCTTTACAGTTTTTTAGATAATTAAATCGCGTCGATTTAATTCCGAGGAGGGAAGTCGAACAGGTCGCTCATCGCGATTTTTTATTTTTTATTTAGTAAGATAGAAAAAATTTTATAACTATCTAACAAACAGTAATACAGCATTGCGCTACATAGATTTTCTGTAGTAAATTTAC
>NW_020209939.1:0-3931 GCF_003070985.1 Temnothorax curvispinosus
ATAGAAAATGGCGAGTGCTTTTATACAGTTCAATTTTTTACAAGTTTTTGCTGGATAATCTGGCAAATAATTTGTCAAGCAAGTTTGGATTCGACGCTCGTGTATATAAAAAATATCTATTTTTTACATAAGGATTATAGTTCATGCATACATATGTGTGCGTGTAAAAATTAAAAATATTAATACAATTATTTGTATTAAAGGTATTATTATGCAATAATACATTTATTTATGTTACGTTGATAGAGCACGAGCATAGGCGACACTATATATCATATGGATTGGCTATTGCTATCAATCAGAGAGAAAAAAAGATTGCTCATGATCATGATGCGTAGCACTATTCCTATAAAGTTCACGAGCAGCTTCTTGATAACTCTATCCGTTCAGTCTTACAGTAACGTTAGTATTATTATTACGTTGGTGTCAAAATAAATACTTGACATATTCATACGTTGTTTGTGATATTATCAATATTTGTCGCGGTACGAAAATACAATTGAAATTTTCATAAATGCCTTATCTTCTATATTAAGGTTTTTTCTAATTTTTCTTTCAGATCCTAAAAACATCTTATTCAATATTTAACGTGTTACAAAAGTGAAATATAAATAATGATGTAGTTTTGGATAAATTATAAATTCTAAATCTTATAACTTTTGTTTCCACACATTTTTTCACTTCAGCCTTATTCTCTGTTCCGATTATTCAAACACTGATGCAAGCAGATAATATGCACGCACGCACACATAAATGTAAATGTAACTACATGCAACACAATGTAATAGGTATAATACATATAACAATTTATTTTTATATTTAAGCAGAAATAGAGCGTCAAAGACATGAAAAATAGACATGAAAAATATAATGTCTTCTTATAAGTTACCTGCGACACTCTTTTGCGGTCGTACCAGAAATAATCCAGTCTTCTACCTCACTCGTCATACTTGGCGAGCGGATGTGTGACAGTTAACTTGGAAAGTATTTAAACACTTTATACGTTACTTCATCTGCAGAATGATTGGTAAGTAATAAGACAATCAAGTATATAGAATATTCATTTGCATCGCAAAATGAAGAAAAAATAATGATAACGGAACCTACATATCATCATCTCAGCATTTGCAAGTTAGTGGGATGACATTTCCTTTTTATGCTCTTAATAATAAATATCTTTACATATATATGTATATTTATAATATTTATATAGTTATTTAACTGCATGAACTATTACAGATATGCTAAAACGGTAAACGTTACCTTCAGTCCAACACTCTTTATTCAGTTTTTTGTTAGTATGTTATCATTGTCAGTTATATGTAAAGATGAAATGAAATAGAAGTAACCTGATAATATGAAATATAAATTTTCTATAATTGAACGCGTATATTTTGGTATGATAGTTGAGTAGGTTTTTGTAAATTAATAACACTAAATCTTAAAATTTCTGTATTTTTCTTGAAAATTCTATATTTTGCGTATTTATTTCAACCTTACTCTTTATTTTAATTTTAAGGATATTAACGTGCTAACATAAACATTGCACATTTTGATTTGACGTACAAGCAACACTAATTTCGGCTTTAGCGTTAAAGTCAGAAAAGAATAATTTCTCAGGCTTTGCTACATGTGATATACTGATATGAGTATAGAATTAATACATGGTAGTTCCCCTGTACACTCGTCATTCCTCGCAGATATACAAGCAACTTGAGAAATATGCTCTGACACTGAGTATATTATGCATCACGTTCTTATTGCTGCACTCGTCTTGTATTTTTAATGTAATAAAACGGGAAACTGTATACGGAAGGTACGATATTCTTCGTAGTTCCGATAGACAGGAGACATACAAATATTTTATTCAACGGAAATATGACAACGTGCGTGAAAGGAAAACATCCCTCGATAATTGCAAGTAGGAAAACTTTTATAATTGTAGTATTCGCAAGAACGGAAAAGAACGTGCACTCCATAATAAATGATGAAATGACTTAATGTCGATTTTTTAATGGCCGTAATTGTAGTAGTGTTGACAAGATGTTGAAGAGGGTAAAACTATACATAGTCTGTCGTAAGACGTGCTCGGTTACTTAAGTGAAATTTATTGATCATTACGATAATAAAATAACATGTTGTATCAGTGTACTTGTTTTATAATTCTGTTGCATTATTAGCCAATTCTGAGCAGCTGATATTCCAAAATAAGGTATGCGATTATAAATGTTAACAAATATTGCTTTCTAGTTCACAAATTATATATTGCACTACGTTTAAATAAGGTTGTCCAGTTTTTAATTCGCGATAACATTGGACGCGATCTGTATTTTATACGTTAAACGTATAAAATTTTTTTTAATCGGATACATTTATGTATTTAGTGTTTGCAATTTAAATCAAGTTGTAGAATTTAATACTTTATGTAATCTATTTATAATATATTTTACCTTCTGTATCAAATTCAATTTTTCTGCAGACACTTTTCGCAATTCTATAAACTACTTTTTTTAGATACTTTACATGTGAAGGAAAAGATTCAAATATGCAAATACTTTCTTTAAATTTTTTAATATATACCATTGGTGGTATATGGCGACCCGTTGAATGGTCATCAAATGGTGCTAAGCTGCTGTATAGTATATTTACCTGCGGTGTAATATTTTCGGAATACTTTTTGATGTTAACGCAATTTTTGGATATATTACTTGTTGTCGACAATATCGATGATTTTACCGCTAATGCTCTAATGTTCTTGGCTATTGTTACCGATTGTTGTAAAGCGACGGTCGTTGTGATACGTCGGAATTCGATCATCAACATAGTGCAATCATTGTTGAAAGCACCACATAAACCTCGCAACGAGGATGAAGTAGCTATCCAAACGAAATTTGATAAGTTTATCAGGTGAGTTCGTATGTTTATTAAAACGTCCCAATATTAAATTATTAATGTTACCGACTTAAAATGTTTATGTAATGATTTATTACTATATATACGTCCAGCATGTATTATTTCCGTATCGCCCGAATTTGATCAGTATGATACTGATAACACAAATTCTGGACTATTTATTTTTTGCCTAATTTCGTTGATCACATATTTCCGAATTAGCATTTTCACATATAAAAAGACATGGTACAATTTTTTTTAAAAGGAGTTTCTTAAATATCATTTTAAATTAATTATTGAACATACAGGTCCAACCCATATAGAACTACAAAATAGTAGGGGAGAGTGGGGTAACTCTCTTCCAACTGCGAACATGAGGTAAACGCGAAGAATTACTATTGTAATATAATAGAGTAATGATGTTCTCCCGCTTCTCGCACCCTGCAGCGATATTAGCCGATATACGCTCAGTGGTACGAGAAGTGGGAGAATATCACTACTCTAATATAATATCGTTCAGTTTATCCCTTGTTCGCAGTTATCCCACTTTCTCCTATTTAAATTTTTTAAAGATAAATTTCTGTAAATTATAAGTACAAATAATGTGTGCGTTTATACAATTTAATATTGGTTCTATGTTTACAGAACGTTCTCGATAAGATACTCTTTTATGGCGATTATCGCCGTTGCAGGCACTACAATAGGATCAGTATTAAATGTTATGCAAGGTCATATACCTTATCGAATATGGCTGCCATGGGATTATAATATACCTCTAGTGTTCTGGATTATATCCATTCATCAAATTATATCTTTATTTTTTGGCACAGTAATAGGTACCGGCACGGATGCTCTAATCCTCGGATTGTCTTTGCAAACGTGCGCCCAACTTGAAATTTTCGAAAGTCGTCTTCACAAATTTATAATTAATAAAACAGTTAGAGATCTGGGACATACACTTTCAACGTCGAATAAGAACGAAGTGGGGATATCGGAATGCGTAGATTATCATCTCAGCATTTACAAGTGAGTCACGTAA
>NW_020209940.1:0-2041 GCF_003070985.1 Temnothorax curvispinosus
AGTTACTTACGGAGCAATTACAGATCAGGATGTCACATTGTAATAACGAGCCTGTCACTCAGAAACGTCGCGAGTGAGTGAGTTACTTTAACTTGGATGATTAAATAGAAATTGACTTTAACTTGGATTGTTCAATTGAGATTAGTTTAACTTGGATTATTGGATTAAAATTGACTTAAACATGGATTGTTTCATTGAAATTGGATTTGACTTGCATTGAAATTGGCTTTAATTTGAATTGTTGCATTGAAATTGATTTTCACTTGGAACGGTCGGAAGTGTCTCTACCCGATTTGGATGCGCTTTGGATATGTTGTTGAGCATCAAAAAATATTAGACTTGTATTTTTTTTTGCTGCTTATCTCGACGTTTAGGGGTTGAAACAACCCCTTAAAAATAACGACCAATTTGGATGCGCTTTGGATATGTTGTCGAGCATCAAAAAACATTAGATACGGGTTTTTTTTAGCTGCGTATCTCGACGTTTAGGGGTTGAAACAATCCTTTGAAAATAACGACCAATTTGGATGCGCTTTGGGACAACCGAAAGCGCTGATGCGAAGGTCAGCACTAGGCACTGACAGCGAGGAGTTAACGCTATTTCGATAGCGTAAGCACGAAAATAAATAATCAGGAAGTCCGGAAGGTTAAATGGAGTAGGGGAAAGCCTTCGCTCATTTCAATAAACCTTTTTTAAATCTACAACGCAGACTAGAATATTCTAATGATAAAAAGTTCAGGTGGCTTGTCCACAACAAAAATCTAAACCAGTTGAAATCTCTGAAAGTAATTAGATTCTGTTCGATTGTGAATAATATTAATCCAAATCAGGTGGAATACACAATTAAAAAGACGATCAATAAGCCAGATAACACTGTTATAGAAACTTTGATTAAACCTTTGGAATTCACAGATAAAACAATTGATCCGTTGGAACATACTAATAATCAATGGTTTGTCAATCGAGTAATGATATCCCTCAGGATGTCACTAAACTGTTGCAATTCGGAAACAATTTTTGTCTCCCGAGTAGTATGAATAAAAAGAAGAACATACATGAGTTTATTAAAGATATAGAAGGGAACACAAAACGTCACAATATTGATAATCTTTCACGAATAAGAAATGCAGTTATTCCATAATTGCGTAATTATTGGCATTCCAAACTTAACACAAGCAGCATTAACATTAAATTTCTTACTATGTACAAAATAACCCAAAGGTTTTGTAAAAACAATCCGGACATTATTTTCACACGTGCAGACAAAGGCAATATTACGGTGGCTATGAACAAGTGTCAATACATTCAAAAAACAGAAGACATGCTCAGAAATGCAAGTACTTATTCGGTTGTTAGTAGGAATCCCGCTAAACAAATTGAAAACAATTGCAACAATGTATTGAAATTATGGTTCAATAAAAAGTACATATCAAAACTGGAATATTTTAGAATGCGATCGAGCGATGCTCCTTTACCCAAAAATTATGCACTCTCTAAAATCCACAAGCCTAATCATCCGTTTAGATTAATTGTTTCTTCAATTGATACAGCTTTATATCGCCTTGCCAGTTTTTTACAAAAAATTATATCGGATAACATAACAAAAACCAGAAGCCATGTGAACAACAGTTTCGATTTGTATAACGTGCTCTCAGGAAGGAAAGTTGCAAATTCAGATATACTGGTACCTATAGATGTGACTTTACTTTTTACTAACATTACTCTGAATCTTGCATTGGAGAGTATTAAGAAAAGGTGGACACATATTAGAAAGGGCACCAATATATACCAAAAAAAGAATTTTTAGTTGCCATTGAATTTATACTGTCATCCACATACTTTACATTTAATAATGTGATATATAAGAAAACCTTTGGTTCTCCCATGGGATCTCCATTGTCCCCGATTATAGCTGACATTGTCATGCAAGATTTAGAGGAAACAATTTTAGAGTTGGTTGACATTAATTTATCTTTTTATTTCTGTTATGTCGACGATATAATTATGCCTGTTCCACGCGATAAAGCTCAATACATATTA